>NC_033640.1:1501626-1521419 GCF_001540865.1 Ananas comosus
CCCCTCATTATCGCGACGTTCTCTGTGAATCTTAGTTTTCTTTTTTTGCCTTTGTATTACTGCGTAGCTGTGTAGCCTTTCATAATCTTAATCTTTAATGAGTTGCTACATTAATTATAGCCTCTTGTAGTACTTATTCTATTAAATTAGAGTTTTAAATTGTTTCGGATTTTTCGAATTCTTGCAAACATATATATGGCTTATTAGGTTCTAAATTACATTTATTACAATTGGAGATTTTCAATTAATTCCATGAATCTCTTGTACACACTTTGCGGCATTAGTGCTTATCTGGCTTTGTTTCTGTAACAATTTCTTCACCCCATAAATCTGCAAAATTCATGGTTTTTTTACCGTTCGAGATGATCATTAGTGAAAGTAGAAGTTCTATTTTGAAACTTATTTTTTTGAGTTTTGTAGAATTTTGTTAAATAATTCTATCCAAACAATAATATATTAGTGCTTTGGTCAGGAAAAAAAAAGGGCTTAACTTGCAAATAGACAATGTGCGTTATTGCTCTAAATTTATTTTAGAACCAGTACTTAATTTTAATTTCTTGCTCAGTGGTAGAAAAGAGAGAAAAAAATTAAAAAGAGAATAGAAATATTTTGGTCGGTTTTTTAAAAATTTAGTCTTAATTTATAAAATAAAACAAATGATTTGATTTTGCAAAAATGTAAATCAGTACTATTTTTTAATGCAAAAAAGGCTCTTATTAATGTTAGCAGTGGTTCACCATAGACTCTTGTGCAAACACCAAAGAAAAATAGTAACTACTTATACCTTCAACTACTACTAATTTTTCAATGCATCATCCTAAAAATATGTCTAGAGGTATAGGGGGAGATGATGTTGTCGCGCAACAACTCCAACGACAACAGAGGTATGGGCGAGATAGAAGAAAGCAACGGGGCGACAACACAAGGGTGGTAGAGGGGGTTGGTGGAGGAGAAGAGGAGGACACAAAAAGAATAAGAATATTTTAATCAGTCTCCTCGATCCTATTTTGTAAAAGTATAAAATTAGTAAATTGTTTTTAATGCAAAATGGCTATTAGTGTAAGTAGTAGTAGTTCACCAAAGATTCCTGTGTATATATACACCAAGGAAAAATGGTAGTTAACTATTTGTACATTCAACTGCTCCTACTTTATTTATGCATCATGCTAATAATAATATATGTATGCAATTTGGAGAAGATGCTATCTCACAACAACTCCAACTATTGATTTTCCATATACTTATTAAAGCACAAGCACTCTCACCCAATTCCTTGAGAAGCACTGTTCCTCACATTTCTCTATGGCTTCTCTAAGTTCCTTCATATGCCACCACCACCACCTCTTGCTCTTCCTCTTCGCCGCCGTCGTCGCCGCGGCGGTGTTTACTACAAAAGCCGTCACCGCCGACGACAACATGACCCACCTGCACTTCTACATGCACGACATCCTCGGCGGGTCGAACCCGACCGCCATCGAGATCGTCAAGGGCCCCGTCGCGCTGCCTTCCGTCCCCGGCGTCAACTTTGGTAACCTCATCGCGATCGACGACGCCTTGACGGAGGGCCCCGAGCTCTCGTCGAAGCCCGTCGGCCGGGCCCAAGGGTTCTACATGTCAACTGCTTTTCAGGAGGCGTCGTTGCTCATGTCGGTCAACTTTGTGTTGGCCGCCGACGGGCCGTATAACGGCAGCGTGGTGTCCGTTCAGGGGCGCGACCCGATCGCGGCGCCTGTCAGGGAGCTGTCGGTTGTTGGCGGAACCGGGCAGTTTCGGATGGCCCGTGGGTACGTGCTTTGGAAGACGTACGATGGCAACGCCACCAACGGTGACGGAGTCTTGGAGCTCGACGTCTACGTCACGACAGAGTGAATTTGTCATCCCTTCCATCTCAATTTTCGAATCTTACCGTCTGTTCTTTTTTTTTCTTTTTTTTTTATTTTAACATTTCCTCGTACTCCTAAGAAATAGGACTGACGGCATATCACTGAATGATTCATGATTGATGTGGTTGCTCAGCTCTGGTAGACGCGCGCCGTCAACGACACCAACGGCGATAACGCAATCACCTGCGGTGCATCAATCTTCGAAATCGACGTCAACGTCACTACGAAGTGAATTTGTCATCCTGCTGATCTCGATTACCATATGTGCATTTTTGCTTTAATATTTGGCTTGTTCGAGTCTGTTGGAGTTTGATAGTAAGAAATGGAATTAATGACAGATCACTAAAGGATTTATGATTGATGTAATTGATCAGCTCTGAAAGACGTATGTTGTCAACCGGCAACACAATCCTGGAGCTGGACGTCTATTTTACAACGAAGTGAGTCTGTCATTCATCCCATCTCGATATTCAAATCCCACCATTTGTTTTTTTTAATTTAAATATTTAGTTTTCTTAGAGAGCTGCGGAGTTTGATAGTAAAAATAGAATGGATGGCGGATAGATAGATGGTATATGGTTGATGTGGTGGAGCCAGGTCAACATCTACTTTGCGTTCAACCATTTTGTTAATAAAAGCATGGTCATAAGTTTGTTGGTTTGTTTCTTCTTTATTTGTCATTATTGAAAAGTAAGTTACTTGAAAATAATAATAATAATAATAATAATAATAATATTATAAAATTGGGTACTTTTCATAGCAGTTGCAAAGTTTTGTTGGGAACCAAAATTATTGAGACAGTGCTAGTACAGCTGTGCTCGTCAGTGTGGTGGCATGTGGGAGTGCTTTTTTCTACTTTTAAAAGCACTACTAGCAGAGGAAAGTGCTTTTCCTTTTTTTTTTTTTTTTAATTTTATTTTAAGAAAGACAAAAGTAAAAGGAAACGCTTTGGTTCCCCAAGGATTATGGCGTTTTTTATTATGCGCGTGACTTAATAATTAAAGCCAGCTACTGCTATTGATACTATCACATTTTTTTACAGTTAAATATATTTTTTTGGTTTATTTTTATATGTTAGATCATACTATTCAATTAGAGATGTCAACGGATTGAATTCGGGACGGATTTTTAAAAACCTGAACCCGAACCCGACTCCAAATCCGAGATCCGAACCCGAATCCGAATCCGACGAATTTTAAAAATCCATATCCAAATCCGAACCTGACCAAAAATTTGAAATCCGAACCCAAAAAATTTGAACCCAAAACAATTACTTCTTTTTTCAATATTTCAAAAAATATTATATTAAATCTAAAATTTTAAAATACAAATTTAAATATAAAATCAAATTTTTATATACATAATATATATAATGTAAAAAAAATTCGGGTTTGGGTCGGGTTTGGGTTCGGATTCGGATTTGGTACAGTCAAAATTCATATCTGAGTTCATATCCGTCGAATTTTTATTTTTAATATTCATATTCGAAACTATATCGGTCTAGTATCAAATAAATCTGTTATGTTAGGATTAAAATTTGAATAAAATTTTGGATATCCGTACCAGTGACATCCTATGTGCCACCAATTATTTCTGGGTCCAATCAGTCTCCCAGAACAACTCTCTACAACTTGTCTTTTTCTTCTTCTTTGATTAGAGTGGCTACTTTTTTTTGAAGGGAAAACTTCAAATACCCCCTTGTGGTTTCACTTTTTCTCACTTTAGTATCCTGTGGTTTAAAGTGTATTAAGTTAGTACCCTGTGGTTTTGCACTTTTTCACTTTAATACCCTATGGTTTAAGGCGTATCAAGTTAGTATCCCGTGGTTTCGCACTTTCTCACTTTAGTACTATGTGGTTTAAAAATCACAGAGTACTAACTTGATACAAAAATAAAATCACAGAGTACTAACTTAATANGGTCATAAATGAATAACCTTCTTAAAATAGAGGTTAGACTTTCTCAATTCATAATCAGAATTATCAAACATTATCTAAATAGTATAAAAAATTTTATATAAAAAATTTAAACAATTTGGATTGCTCTACACCGTTAAACAAGCAAACGACTCATATAGGCCGTCAAAAATTGTCGATTTTACGACACTTTGATCACCATGTAAACCATTATCAAAATTTATGAAATTTAGTTTCTAGATATTCAAATACTCTAGATCAACTTCAACGGCTCCGATCATCGATTCGGAATCTCTATCATCAAGAACAATTTGATAGGAGAAGTGCTACTATCCTCTTAAGAGGATAGTAGCCCTAGCCTATATATATATATATATATATATATATATATATATATATATATAGAGAGAGAGAGAGAGAGAGAGAGAGCGCTAGGATGGAATACTATCAATAGCACTAAGCTATTGGCGCTATTAGGTTTTCGGCTCTTAAATAAAAAAAATGGTCGGTTAGGATGATGTAGGCCTTCTAGGGTTGAGTGAGTTATTGGTTGAATGGTATAATCTAATAGGTGAAAATAGTTAAAGGGTTAAATCTAATGGCGGAAAACTCGGCAGCACCAAGCGGTTGGTCGGACTCTCTCTCTCTCCCTATATATATATAGAGTCCGGCTACTATACTCTTATGAGTATAATCCCCTTTGTACTGATAATTTTTTGACCATTAGATCTACTTCTTTGATTATTTCCACCCGCTAGATCATATTATTGAACTAACCACCCACTCGAAATATAGATATAAATTTTACATCCTAGGGGACCACTATCATCCTAATCGCACATCTTTTCATCCAATGGTCGAAAATTTATGAGTATAAAAAAGGCTATACTCATAAGAGTATAGTAGCTGTCACGCCCCGGATTACACGTTCCCCGGGCACGCCGACAAATCCGCCGTATACAAAGAAATTTTCCCTGTATACGAAGCGATAGCTGTACCTGTAAATCAAACACTACTACGAACAGTAGTAGAGAGCTGCTAGAGAAAACTGAAGCTAAATAAAACAGAGTTTCATATACATAGTTCAGATCCAAAATACAGAGCTACTCGCACTGGCGAGTTAAGTCAACTATGTACATAAACTCGAAACAAAACATCTACCTGCAGTAGGGCACCTCTAGCTCAGCACGTCGGGTAGGGCTCTAACTCGCGACGCCCTTGCCTCGATCCTGGTCCGCAGACGGTGCAGCAGCCGGAACCTGTGGCTCTGCAAAAACATAGGTAACAACTGGGCGTGAGAACTACTGTAAAAACAAGTAGTCCTCAGTGGGTACCGCCCAAAACAACATCGGTCACCCACTAAGTCTACAGAAGGGAGCAAGGATAGAAGGAAAGCAGGAAGCATACTCTACCGCTATCATCCACTACACTATCATGCTCTACACTAACCAACTGTAGGAAATGTCAAATCTGACCCAATCCAAATCGGGACTGTAAGCATACCCGTCCCCGGGACTGTGAATACACCCGTCCCTGCCCCGTTGCGACTATCGGGCTCTATCCACTCTAACTGGTCCGTGGAGAGCAAGTCCAACTGGCATGAGCGACACCAACGCAAAAGCACAAGCCTGACTCCGGAGTGGCACTCATGGGCGCTACCCAACCGAGTATGCAGCGTATCTCTGTCGAGCTCAATCAGGCTCCAACTAGCCAAAGTCAAGTAATCGACTCAAACTGGTCTAACAACCAACAGGTAACGTGTCCTCGGCACAATCTGACGTCAAAAAAGCGATACGGGTCCACCGTCAACTCTGACGGCACCCAACAGTCCGGAACAACCTGAACGACCCTGTAAAAATCCACTTGGCGAACCAGCACGAGTGTAAATACATTCTAAACTACCTGGAGTACTCGTCTCGAAGAAACTGCGACAGTACAATTTTCTGACGGCTCCTAGAGCTAAATCAGGTAGTTAAAACTGGTGACAGGTCCAAATCGCAGGTTTTCTCCTAATTCAATTTCCAAGTCCCACATGTATAATCTACTTAAATTATAAAACATGCTCCAAAATTCAGATTTCACAATCTACATAAAGTCCATGAATTTGAGCTAACATAATTTACCGAAAATCAAGATCTATACATGCCGACCAATAAGAACTTAGGAGTAAAGCCGATGTAACCCACCTAAAGTGCTATCTCCTGGCAGCAAACGAAGCCTCGGCCTAAAAGGAACTCTGCTGGATCAATCGGGGATCTCCAAGTCCGGTCGCCAAGCTAACGCCAAGCTAAAACGACAAAAGTTCACAATTCAGTCCCCGTTCACAGCAGCTGAGAAGAGCATGATTTCGACCATGGTAACCTTGACCAAAAATTGCAAGTGAGGGCTCTGTGGATTCCTCTCGAAGTCTAGAATCCAATGAACCAAGTTTCGTCGCGATCCGACGCTCCTACGCGGAGAACGAGCCGAAATACTAACAGTCGACGGTAGATTCTGCGAAAACAGCACTTAAGCTCAAATCAACGATACCCGAAGTACTCGGAGCAATTGCGACCAAAATGCTCACCTCAACAGCGACAATCCTCGGCGCGATGTCCAGGACGGCGAAGACGCACCCTCGCCCGGCCTCTTCGCAATGCCCCGGCAACAAACGCTCGCTCGAACGGCTCGCGGCGCGACGTCGGCGAATCCCCGGCTCAACCGTGCTCCACCTCCACCAAGCTTAGAGAGAGAGAGAAAGAAGAAAGCACAAAAGCCTTCTCTCTCTTCCTCTGCTCGGTTTCCAACTGATATAGAGAGAGAGAGAAGGAATCGTTACAAACGAGGGAGAGAAAAGACCCAATTGCCCCCTCACCTACTCTGGTGTACCGGTACACGGGACCGCGTACCGGTACAGGAGCCAACCCGAGAGCAACCCGCGCGCGGCCCAGTGCAGTGTACCGGTACACCTTGATGGCTGTACCGGTACAGCAAGCAGAAAAACTGCTATTTGCAGATTTTCTTCGCTGAAAGCTGCTCTCGCGTCGCACGGAGTCCGTTTTGCGTCTCTTTGACGCCAACGCGACTCGGACTTGTCCCGACACTCTCCAGAGCTGTCGACAAGCCCCCACAGCTAGACACCAGGGATCTCACAGTAGCCCTAACCTCTCTCTCTCTATCTCTCTCTCTATATCTATATCTATACTATATATAAAAGCGTATAGGAATTCCAACAATGACAGACGGAATCCAAAAAGGAATAAAATAATATTCTCTACGAATGATTATGATTAATTTGTTAAAAATATGTTAAATAAAAACGAACGGTTATGATCAATCTATTAAATTTCTACTACATATAAAAATCTATTCCCTATAAATGGTTATGATCAATTTGTTAAAAAAATATCTCAAATAAGAACAGTTATAATCAATCTATTAAAAAATAGCATTTGCATGCATCTATAAATTCAATCCTATGAACGATTATAATCAATTTGTTAAAAAATATCTCAAATTAAAACAAACGGTTATGATCAATTTGTTAAAAAATAGCATTTCTATTAATCTATTTTACATTAAAATTAAAATTTGAGTTTAAATTATAAATTAAATTTAATTTTTAGATATCAAATTTGAATTAATAATTAATTTTTTTATTACAGTGGATCAAAATTAAATTTTAAATTTTAAATTAAATGTGAATTAAATTTTGATGCTTTTAGTTTAAAACACATATTTAAATTTGATTCATCAAAAATCAAAAAGTATATAAAAATGTTCGATGTATATAAATAAAAGAACACGATAGGATATTATAAATATTTTCTAATAAAATATAACACATTAATTTATAAATATAATTTTTATTGTAAAAACTTGGATATATATAATGTACAAATTTATATTGATTTGAAATAAATTATAATAATTGTTACATGCATTTGCACGTACATTCAACTAGTATATATATATATATATATAGCACCAAGCTATTGGTGCTATTAGGTTTTCAACCCTTGGATAAAAAAATGTACAGTTAGGATGATATGGGCCTCCTAGGGTTGAGTGAATTATTGATTTAATAGTATAATCTTACAGGTAAAAATAGTTAAATGGTTAAATCTAACGACTGAAAACTTGATAGCACCAAACGCTTGGTGCTATCGATAGTATCCCAGCCGGACTATATATATATATATATATATATATATATATATATATATATATATATATATATACTATGCTATCGGAAGTATAAAGTAGTTGGAGCTTCCGATTTTTTAGCTCTTAGACCAATCCCATTGATCATTTCTAACAATTGGATTAATATTATTAACTAATAGGGGCCACTCAACCCTAGGGGGACCACTCAACCCAAAAGGACACTATCATCCTAACCGTAGAATATTTGATCCAAGCGCTACAAAATCGGAAGCACCAACTACTTTATGCTTTCGATAGTATAGTAGCTCCGATAGTATAGTAGCTCTACACTATATATATATATATAGAGTCCGGCTGGGGTACTATCGATAGCATCAAGGATTTGGTGCTATCGAGTTTTCCACCGTTAGATTTAATCCTCTGATTATTTTTATCCAACCACTCACTAAACCCTAGGGGGCCCACACCATCCTAACCACCCATTTCTCAACTCTGGAAGACGAGTGCCGTCAACGACAGCAGCGATGATAACGCAGTCTCCGCCGGTGCAGCAATCTCCGAAATTGACGTCGACGTCACTACAAAGTGAATTTGTCATCCCGCTGATCTTGATTACCATCTGCTTTTTTGTTTCAATATATAGTTAGGAATGAGATTGATGGTAGATCATTAGATGGTCCATGATTGATGTGGTTCATCATCTCCATTTTAGAACCTTATCTTTTATTTTTTGTTTAATATTTATTTTATGTTAGAATGGTGAAGTTTGATAGTGAAAATATGATTGTTGGCAGGTCAACATCAACTTTTTGTTTAATCATTGTGTCCACAAAAGTACGATTATAAGCTTGTGTAAAAGTACCAAGCATTTGATACTTGTAAATTTTTTATCGTTAAATTTACGCTTTTAATCATTTTCACCTATTTGGTTATTCTATTCAACCAACCACTCACTCAACCCTGGAGATCCATATCATCCTAATCGTACATATTTTAATCCAATGGTTAAAAATATATAAACATCAATAACTTGATATTTTTAAAAGTATAGGTGCTCAATTATATATATATATATACATATATATATATATACATATATATATATACATATATATATACATATACATATATATATATACATACATATATATACATATACATATACATATATATATATATATATATGGAGTTTTGCTGGAATACTATCGATAGTAAACGAGCTGTTTTACTACCGATTTGTTTTCGATGATAGAACTTCCAAATTGACGATCGGCTCCGTTGAACACGATCTATATCACTTGAAGTGTTTAGAAATCAAATTTCAAATCTTTTTAACATCATTTGCCTAATGATCAAAGGGTTTCAAAATTTGTAATTTTAATGGTCGATAAGAGGCGTTTTCTCGTTTAACGGCGTAAAGATATCCAAATCAATTGAATTTTTGTTAGAAAATTCTTTAAACTATTTAAAACAAGATCTGTACTCTTGATCTTGATTACAAGACTCCTATCATCATTTTTTAAAGAGTATTCATTTTCAGCCATTCATTTTTCTGTTCACTTGATGGATAAAAGAACAATATCGAAAGTGCGTGAAATTTGATTTCTAAGTAGTTTAATGGTTTAAATCATATTTAACGGAGCCGATCATCAATTTGGAAGCTCTATCATCGAAAACAAATCGGTAGTAAAACGGCTCGTTTACTAACGATAGTATTCTAGCTCAACTCCTAATATCGTTTTGTATTTCTAACAGCTCGAACTTTTAAGATTAATGGTTAGCGCTAACAATCTGACAGTGCCTTCTTAATTGTCGCAATTAAGTCTCAAAATTCAATTTAGCTGACTAAATAATAGTAAATTATTGATGAAAAACTGATGAAAATATTGTGATTAATGATGCGATAATGATTAAAACACATTACGTAACTTCCATATCAACAATTTTGTCAATATTTAATTTTTTTATAATAATAAAAAAATTAAACTAAAAATTATTATAAATTAAAATTTGAGGATCAAAATATCACACAACTCAGAATTTGACGGCGGAAAGTGTAATTTGGCTTAAAAGATTCTATTATTTTTTTTGTGTGGATGGAAACTAAAGAGCAACTGTTCCTATCTTCTTATGTTGTGCTCGATGAAAGCTAAAGACTACCTACGTGTATCTTCTTCTGGATTTGTGCCTGGTGAATGATTCAGACATCATAAGATACTGGATGTTGACATGGGACACACATAAGCATCCACTGTCCTAGGAAGCATCTCAAACCAAAGATCAATGGGACTCTAACAAATAAGTACTTTCTCATAAAGAGAATATAACCAAAATGTAGATAACAAGGAATATATATATAGAATTATACGATTGTACTATCGATAGCACCAAGTGCTTGGTATTATTAGATTTTCGGTCTTTAGATGAAAGAAGGTGCAGTAAGATAATAGTAGTCTCATCGGATTGAATGGATGCATGGTTGAATATGTAGTATGATCTAACGAATGAAAATGGTCAAAGAGGTAGATCTAACGACAAGAACTCGATAGCACCAAGTGTTTGATACTATCGATAGTATAGTAGCGATAGTAGTTGGACTCTATATATATAACACTGTTATCCATCAAACGATCTGATATAAGGACGACTTACGACATAGGACTATTTAGAGGCAAAGGAGCTTAGGAGATCCTTTGGTATCATTTGTGCGATCACTAATAATCTAAAACGTAACATTTTTATAATTTGAAATAGTCTTATATATAAAATATATTAGAGTTAAAATTTTTAGTCTGGCTATAATATTTTGAGTGATGACTAGATCCAAGAGGTTAAAACAGTTGAACCAACTTAGAGTTAGAATATTTCTAGAATAGATGACCCTCTGAAAAGTGGGGCATTACAGTCAGTATTAATTAAAGCCAATCTCCCGCTAAAATATAAGATGAGACTCGACTGAGCCAAAGTCATAAAGTGGGATAAAGTACAGAGTGGAGTGCAATTTCCTATAAGATCGGCTAAACTAGTGAGATGGGTGTCACATTGACTGATATTTGTAAGTGTGCTTGAGGGTANATATATATATAAATATATATATATATATATTATGGACAACTATAATTATTAAAATTATTATTGGCTTATTTATTATTAAATTGAATTCTATATTGTAACATAGTATAAGGGTGACCTACGCTGGCCATAAGTTCAGCCGTATCCTTCCATATTTAATGAGTTAAATTTTTATGATATGTTTTCTTAAGTTAAATTATCGTGTTCTACTTAATTTATCATTCAAATAATATTTGCATGTTTTGTGTATTTCTTATACTTTTTATGCATACGATCGAGTAAAGATATTAAAAAAAAAAAAAAAACACTTCAGGGTCATTTTTAGTTAGAGAACAAGCAATATTTGATTTGCAAGTAAATAAAAATAAAATTCTCTTATTAGAATTTTGGTTCACATTGAGNAAAACTTCAGGGTCATTTTTAGTTAGAGAACAAGCAATATTTGATTTGCAAGTAAATAAAAATAAAATTCTCTTATTAGAATTTTGGTTCACATTGAGTAATCATTGAGATTTAACAAGTGGTAGTTGGAACTCATCTTATACCTAATGTCACCCAATTAAGAAGTGTTAATTAAGTGAGACACCATTAATTAATAAAAGAGGCCAAAATTTAAAACTCTTGGATTTAGAGTTTTAAATTGTTTTCGAATTTAAGAATCCTTATAAAAGGAATTTATCGCTTTAGGAACATGGCTTATTGGATTCTAATTCAGGACACTACAACAGAATTAGATTATAGAGACACATGTTTGGAACACTTTTGTGTAAGTGTCTCATTTATGCCAACATTTTTTAAAAAATCTATTAATGCCTAAATATAAAGCCCAATCAACCAAAAATAAAAGGTTACTCTACTCAACCCACCCTACCCAGCCCATTTGGCCCGATTACAAACAGAAAAGAAAAAAAATAAAGAAAAATCGATTACCATCTCTCTTTCTCTCCTTACTCAATCCACTGAAATCCTAGATGAAGAGCCCTTCCCTCTCGTCCTCTTCCGCACCGCAGCCAACGAGGTAAAGTTCCATGTTTGGAACACTTTTGTGTAAGTTTCTCATTTATGCCAAAATTTTTTAAAAAATCTACTAATACCGAAATATAAAGCCCAATCAATCAAAAATAAAAGATTACTCTACTCCACCCACCCTACCCAGCCCATTTGGCTCGATTACAAACAGAAAAGAAAAAAATAAAGAAAAATTGATTACCATCTCTCTTTCTCTCCTTACTCAATCCACTAAAATCCTAGATGAAGAGCCCTTCCCTCTCGTCCTCTTCCGCACCGCAGCCAACGAGATAAAGTTCCGACGGCTGCTAAATGCTTAAATAAGTGTTGGTAATTAGTAGCACTTTTTTTAGGCTACAGCGACACTTTTTAACTGTCACTATATACCTAGCGACCCCACATATAGCAACATTTTTTAAAAGTATTGGTAATTTAGCCAGCAGCATTTTTTTTGACATGTACCAATATTTAAAAGTGTCGCTATATACCGTTTTTGTTGTAGTGAGATTATCGCGTACTTTAATTGCCGCATTAGCGCCTATTTGACTTACTCTTTATATAAGCAACATGTCTTAATTTGGTAAATTGATGATTTTACCGTTTGAGAAGGTAAAAGTAGAAGCTGAAATGATATTCTAAAGATAAAAATAGAAGCTTTATTTTGAAACTTACTAAGTAAACAATATTAATAAAAATTAAAATTTTATTTCTAAAAACTTTATATACTCTAAAATATATTTAACTGTGTCGATCATAAATTTAAATACTCTAAAATCGAAATGAGATTATAGTACCGGAGTTCAGGTACTATAGATAGTACAATAGACTCGATCTCTATATATGTATATATATTAGTATATATGTGAATAAGTCAACTCAAAATAATATTTTATTAAACTTATTCATGCATCGACAATAAATTAAACATGAAATGGGTTTCATTTATAACTTTCACAAAAAAAAAGTGTATTATTCCTCTAAATTTATTGTAAAATTAAAATACATAAGATAAATTATAATAAAAAGCAGTTATTATCCATAAATTCTTGGGTTTACTCCAAAATAAAATGAAAAAAAAAATGCTATTTGTACATCCAACTACTCACATCATGCGAAAATATGTGTATACAGTATTGGAGATGATGCTACCTCACAACAACTCCAATCATTGACCTTTCACACTAATTAAAGCACAAACCCTAACACACCCTCTCACCCAATTCTCTGTAAGATCCACTTTTTCACACAGCTCTCTCTTGTTTCCTATGGCTTCTCTATATTCCCTGATATGCTACCACCACCTCTTGCTCTTTCTCATCGCCGCCGCCGTTGCGGCGGCGTTTACTACGCATGCCGTCGCCGACGATATGACCCATCTGCACTTCTACATGCACGACATCCGCAGCGGGCCCAACGCAACTGCGGTCGAGGTCGTCACAGGCCCCGTCCCCGTACCTTCCGTCCCCGGCGTCAACTTCGGTGACTTCGTCGCGATCGACGATCCCCTCACGGAGGGCCCAGCACTCTCGTCGAGGCTCGTCGGCCGGGCCCAGGGGTTCTACTTGTCCGCAGCACTGCAAGAGGTGTCGTTTCTCGTGTCGGCCAACTTCGTGCTGGCCGCCGACGGGCCGTATAACGGCAGCGCGGTCTCCGTTCTGGGGAGCGACCCGATCGCGGCGCCTGTCAGGGAGTTGTCGGTCGTCGGCGGGAGCAGGCGGTTTCGAATGGCCTACGGATATGTGCTCTGGAAGACGTACTTCTTCAACGCCACCACCCTCGACGCGATCCTGGAGCTCGACGTCTACGTCACGACGAAGTGATGAATTCGTCACATCGATCTCATCTCGCTCGTTGAGCCCTATTATTGCAATCTGATAGTAAAGATAGAATCGATGGCGGATCGATCACTCAGATGATACAAGATTGGTTTGACTGTCCATGTCAAATGCCAATTATTTGTTCAATCATTATGTCAAAAAAATAAAAAGGCATGGTTATAGATAAGCTTGTCTGTTTGTTTTTTCTTGAGTGTCTTTGTTAGAAAGCAATAGTTAAAAACTTTTTTAAAAAAATAAAAATAAAATTTGGTACTTTTTTAAAAATAAAAGTAGAGAGAAATGCTTTTTCCCTTTTTTTAATTTTAAAAAGAATAAAGGAAATGCTTTGGTACCCACCAAGAGTTCTCTACATGTGAGTATCAATTATTGTGTTGGTTTATGGTATTTTCTTTTATGTTCATGACTTAATAATTAATAATGTTTTTTTATATTATGAAATATTTTTTTAACATAAAGATAAAATTATTAAAATTAGGCTAATTTGCATTAAAAGTTATTAGTTTTGCACTTTATAAAATTAAACTATTGTGAAATGAATGACACATTATAAAAATAATTTTAGCTTATAAAGGATATTTGTTGTTTAGATAATTAATGCTAATTTAAAAGTGCATATTATCGCTTCTCCACATATTAAGTATACTTCAAAACTTTTAATTTTTCAAATTAAAAATAATATGTATGATTTTTCGACTTCACCAATATCTTTTATAACTTATCAATTCGAGTTAGCCGACGATGATTTGAACATTTTAAATAAAATAATATGAAAGATTTTTAAAATATTATATGACACGCCGTGAAATGAATGACTAATTATTAAAATAGTTTCTGATTATATCGAATATTGTTTAAATAGTAATTTTAATTTCGAATGTAAAAATGCATTAAAATACTTTTCAAATAAATTTAAAAGAAGTTGGATATGTGTTTAAATAAGTAATTAGTATTCTTTTTAAATGTAAATGTAAAACATTTTTTTAAAATAAATTTAAAAAATGATAATAAGTTGGAGATGCGGGGTATCGAACCCCGTACCTCTCGCATGCAAAGCGAGCGCTCTACCGTTTGAGCTACATCCCCATTTTGTAAATTTAACAAAATTTTTGTTTAATGAAATTAAAATACAATTTACTGCACACAACTCCCTCTAAACCTATTGAATTACAGAAATATCCCTACAAAGTTCGATTTTTCCTAATTATCCTTACAAAAGTTTTAGCGTTTTCAAATATACACCTGTTGTTAGGATCCGTCAGAAAAATATAATTAACCATAGGTAAAATATTTAACCCTGGTTAGTGAATGAGGTAAATGGACCTTTTTACGCCACTTATATTATTTGTGATGATAGAAAGAAAGAAGATGACCATTAAAAATTTTTGATAAGATATTTTTGCATAATTTTAACAGTTAAAGTTTTTGGAGATATATTTGTGATGGCGAAAATGTCATTTTATTTATCTTCTGTTAAAAAATAAACAATGTTCTAATGGTAATAAACAAAAGGGGCGAGTATGAATATTGTTGAATTTTTCTAGGAAAAAATATGAAAAATGAAACTTTGCAGGGATATACTTACTATTCGATATGTTTACAGGGAACTGTGTAAGTGGCAATCTGAACCCGTACCTACGGGTTACAGGTGTGGCAATCTCAACCCGTACCTACGGGTACCTATGGGGTTACTCTTAAATTTGTGGGTATGGGTACTAATTTTTCTTACCCAAAAAATTTTGGATAAAATGAGTAGATTCTAATTAAATTATGAGCATTTTTTTTTGGCAACCCGATAGTGAATACTCTTTTTATTTTATCCGTTCTTAGAATTCTAATATAATTTCTCCTACCGTTATTTTTTTTTATTTATTATCTGTTGTGTATTGCGATATTTTAAACAATAAGTTAAATTTTAATCTTTTAAAAATAATGTATATGTTAAGTGTTTGAAAAGTTTAAATTTAGAAAAAGAAAAAAAAAGGGAAAACTTCAAAAACCCTCCTGTGGTTTCGTGCATTCTCACTTTGCTACCCTGTGGTTTAAAACGTATCAATTTACCCCCCTGTGGTTTCATTTTTATCTTTTCGGAAGCTTTTTCGTTAATATTTCGTTAAATTATATACAAAAAACTTCAGATAACCATCTATATTTATCGAATAGTCACTTTAGTATCCTTTAATTTTAACTTTGTCACTGATTTTAAAAAAAAATAATAATAAAATTGATAACAAAAAGATAAAAACGAAACCACAGGGGGGCAAATTGATACGTTTTAAACCACAGGGTAGCAAAGTGAGAATGCACGAAACCACAGGGAGGGTTTTTGAAGTTTTCCCAAAAAAAAAAAGATTAAGTTGCTGGTAACCCGTATATCCGCCAAAAGCCGACCCTAGGAATGTCAATGGGTACGGATACCCAAAATTTTATCCGAACCAGAACCCGAACGGAGCGAATTTACCTAATGCAAAATGGATATAGTTTCGGATATGGATATCAAAAACAAAAACCAAACGGATATGGATATAGATATAGATTTTGATTGTACCCGACCCGAACCCGAACCTGACTCGAACTTGATCCAAACCCAAATTTATTTTACATTATATATAATATGTATATAAAAATTCGATATTATATTTGAATTTGTATTTTAAAAATTTAAATTTAATATAATATATTTGAAATATTGAAAAGAGAAATAATTGTTTTGGGTTCGGATTTTCGGGTTCGGGTTCGGGTTCGGGTTCGGGTTTCGGGTTTTTGGCCGGGTTCGGATTTGGATATGGATTTTTAAAATCCGTCGAGTTCGGGTTCGGGTTTTGGGTTTAGAGTCGGGTTTTTGAAAATCCGCCCCGAATCTGACCCGTTGACATCCCTAGCTGACCCGGGAGCAGGAATAGATAATAATGATGGCTACCAAAAAATTTATGAGTAAATTCTACCAACATTCACATAATCCGAGGGTACAATGACCTTTCTGCGGATTGTTTAATTTGTCCGTTTGCCAGGTCTACTTACAAATGATCGGAAATAGTTAATATCTCTACTCACGTGCATACCGTAGGGGCGGTGAAATTGGATCCGAGCCTAAACGAGGTCCGACCCAATGGGCTATGTATGAGCCGGACTTTATGTATTTGAAAATTTTAATTTTGGGTTCGGGCTAGACTTTAAAAATTTAGATCCAAAAATGTTTTGGAGTTATTTGAACATGTGAAACAACCGTTGTACTCTAAAAACTTAAGCTATTAGAGAACAGTGTTTAAACATTTTCATATTTAACACTTCCCCTCACGTCTGGGCTCGAGACTTTTTAATCGGCCCATGACGTGGGCTTGAATTAAATGGGAGGAAATTAATATGCTAGGAGCCTGACGTGACTCGAACTCAGGACCTCCTGCTCTGATACCATATGAAACAACCGTTGTACTCTAAAAGCTTAAGCTATTAGAGAACAGTGTTTAAACATTTTTATATTTAACAGAACATGTTCAAGCCCAACCGAGACTCAGCCCAAGAGCCTGATATATTAGTTATTATTTCGGACTAACAAGATATTTAGTTATAGACATTTACCTATATAATGAATTAAGGAGACAATACAATATATCATACAGAGTTGTGCTGGAATACTATTAATAGTATTTGAGCCTTTTACGACTAAGTTTATAATCCTTAGATGAAAAATTATATAATTAAGATAATTAAGATGATAGTGGTCTCCTGAGATTTAATGGTGGCTTTCCTAGGGTTTAGTTGGCGGTTGGTAAAATAGCATGATCTAAGTAATGAATTGATTATGGGTAGATCTAATGGTGGAAAGCTGGATAGCATCAAGCGCTTGACATTATTAATAGTATTCCAGCCGGACTCATATTATATATAGTATTATTTTAAAGCTTTTGATTAATTAGACTTTTCTTGTTCCTTGGAGTAAACTAATTTTTTTTATGGGATCAAATTCTAGATAGTTTTATTTCACTTTGATATAATATATGGCCTAAACAAAGCCAAATGGATATTGGGCTAGGTTTGGTTCCGGTTTTAATTCTCTGAAAAACCTGAGGAGGAATTAGGTATCTCAATTTTTCTTCTATTTAAGTTTTTCTCTAATTTCTCTTCTTTCTCTCATCTTAACCACCCCTGCATCAAAATTGATGAATAATTAGGAAGCCAAGAACATAAGGACTGCAATGCTGCTAATAGCACAGTAGCCTTACTATACATATATTATATAGAGTTGAGCTGGAATACTATCGGTAGCAAATCGGCTCCGTTGCCACCCATTTGTTTTCGATGATGGAGCCTTCGAATCGACGATCGGCACCGTTGAATATGATCTATACTACTTAAATTATCTAGAAATTAAATTTCATGCTTTTCCAATATTATTCTCTTATCCATCAAGTGGCGTAAAAATGAACGACTGAAAATGAATATCTTCTAAAAAGTGATGATAGAAATTTTATAATCAAGATCGAGAGTATAGATCTTGTTCTAGATAGTTTAAAGAATTTTCTGATCAAAATTCAATTGATTTGGATAGCTTTATACCGTTAAACGTGAAAACACCTCATATCTACCATTAAAATTACAAATTTTGAAACCCTTTGATCATTAGGTTAATGATATAGAAAAGATTTGAAATTTGGTTTCTAAATACTTCAAGTGGTACAGATCATGTTCAACGGTACCGATCGTCAATTCGAATGCTCGCTCCATCATCGAAAAGAAATGGGTGGCAACAGAGCCAGTTTGCTATCGATAGTATTCCAGCTCAACTCATATTATATATATATATGAAGTATTTTAATGAAATATTAGAGGTAAGGTATATTTGTATTTAACACATATGTCAATGACATTTATTCAAACACAAACAAATAAAGCACAACAAATTCATACAAAGTAATGTGTCATCTTAATCATTTGTTAGCGGTGACATACACGTCCAATTCTAAGATAGAATCTCCAGTGGTGGCGTTGAAGGAGTAGGTCTTGATGAGCACGTAGCCGTGCGCGAACCGAAACTTGCGGCTGCCGCCGACCACCGACAGCTCCTTCTCCGGCTGATCGTCAGCGTAGCTGCCGTACACGGCGATGGTGCTCCCGTTGTGCGGCCCGTTTGCCGCGAAACCAAGGTTCGCCGACACGAGCACTCCAGAACCCTGCGTGTACGAATGTACATATGTTCACATACGATGATACGGAGGATAACTTATTCGGCATAAAAAGTTTTTAGTGTGAAAAGTTTGACTTGATCTGTTCCTTAAAAAGTCTAAATATTCATAATTTCGTAGGATAACATATTTTACCTGCGAAATAATTTTTCTTATTTCAAAAAAATTATTTGAAGATAAAATATCATATCAAATTCTAAACTCTTCACACTAAAAATTATTTGATCACTGATCAGCCCCGTTTGGATGCATGAATATATTATTTGTAAATTTCTTGATTTATATACTGAAGAAATTTGCATATTTTATTAATACAAAGTGTGACTAATCGTTTAGAATGAAATATTATATTTAGACTTTAATTAAGTTAAGTTTTCATAATAAGATAAATCACATCGTCAGTGAAGTATACTATTCTATCAAATCATGAATAAAATAATTTAAAAAAATAAAAAAAATCAAACTATTTACTTACAATCATACTAGATAATCCACATACAGAATAAGTTGCCATTGGATAACTTATTATGATACCGAAATAGAGCCTTAATACTCAAATTTACAAGTTTTTAAATAAATTAAAAAGATATATAGAGTAAGATATTCTTATATCCAAATAAAGCATATATAAGAGTGCATTTGGTAATGGGTTATAAATACTTTTATTGTTGGAATAATCACGTTTGATTATTTTCTTAAGAATAATAAAGAATAGTAGAGAAAAAAAAAGGGTTAATTTCATATATATAT
>NC_033640.1:1521428-1763012 GCF_001540865.1 Ananas comosus
ATATAGGTCCCTACAAATATAGTGAATAGCAAATATATTGCTACAAAGTTCAACTTTTATATATTATTCTTACAAAAGTTTCAATATTTTCAAATATGTTCCTCTGGTTTGTTATACCGTTAGAGAACCGTTAGAGAATTGTTTATATTTTTAATTTTACAATCACAAATATATCCCTCCAAAAGCCATAATAGTATAATATAAAAGGATAAAAAGGTCAAAAAACTAAACATGGTTAAGTATTTAACCTATGATTAACTAAATTTTTCTAATAAATTCTAACGGCAGGAATATATTTGAAAATATTAGAACTTTTGCAATGACAGCATATGAAAGATGAACTTTATAGGAATATGTTTATCATTCACTATATTAATTTGCAGTGACTTGTATGAAATTAACTAAAAAAAAAAGTATAACTAGATCGACAAGGCGAAGGGGTGGGGGGAAATGTTATTAACACTT
The DNA here is from genome assembly GCF_001540865.1 of Ananas comosus. Classification (NCBI taxonomy): domain Eukaryota; kingdom Viridiplantae; phylum Streptophyta; class Magnoliopsida; order Poales; family Bromeliaceae; genus Ananas; species Ananas comosus. The sequence goes on from NC_033640.1 coordinate 1,521,894, forward strand.
TGACCAGAATAAATTGTTCCTTTCAAATTTAGGCTTACTTAACGCTATTAGATAAAAGGGAGTTAGGGTTAAATCATATAGGGATATACTTCTGCATTTTCCGGTGGAACCGTACAAAATATATTACAACCGATTCATCGCGATATGCGGAATACAATATTACGTACGGAAACAAACGAAGCATTTTCTTGTCGTGCAATCGATCCGCAAGTAACGCAATCTCTCCGTAATTCCAAACGAAGCTATAGCTGTATATGAAATAAAATGCTTTATCTCTTGGTTATTGTGTTACGAAACGCACTCCCTGTATACCTCGATACTATCCAGCAGGTAGAACCCCTGGGCCCGACCGACGAGCATGGACGTCGGGGCGGGGCCGTCGGTCAGGGGGTCGTCGATCACGTAGAGGTCGCCGAAGTTGGAGTCCGCCAGGGCGGCGGGGCCCTCGACCACCCGCACAGTGGTCACGTTCGGCCCGCCGAGGGTGGCGTGCATGTAGAAATGCAGGCGGGTCATGTCGGCATCGGCGGCGACGGCGGCGGTTGAAGCTAATGCCGTTACAACGGCCGTTACGGCGAGGAGGAAAAAGATAGAGCGGTGGAAAGAAGCCATAGAGATCTAGAGAGAGAGAGAGAGAAAAAACCGTTAGAGAGATCTAGAGAGAGAGGGGGGGTGAGTGCCCAGGGTATGCCACCGGTGCTTTAATAGTCGTGCGAGGTCACCGCTGTGTTTTTTCTTAGGTAAACTTTAAATACCGTCGCACTTTTTCTATTTAATACTTTATAATTTAAAATATATCAAGTTAGTGTTCTATACTTTTATTTTTATTTTTTCGTTAGCTTTTCCGTTAATATTTCGTTAAATTATATACAAAAAACTCCAGATATCCCATCTACATTTATCGAATATTCACTTTAATACTCTTTAGTTTTAAATCGGTCACTGATTTAACAAAAAAAATTAATGCAATCGATAATAAAAAGATAAAAACAAAACCACAGAACACTAAATAGATACACTTTAAACCACATAGTACTAAAGTGAGAAAATATAAAACTACAAGGGTGGTATTTGAAGTTTTCCCTTTGTTTTCCTTAAGGTGGTCAATGGCTGTGTTTTCAAGGGGAAACTGCATGCCATTGCCATTAATTTAGGCAACGATTGGATAAGGATTAAACATTTAACAATGATGGATACTGCAATATACACGTCATTACAGCCTAATTATTTTTATATTTTTAATTGAATTTTATTTTTTTAAAGGTTAATTTCATACAGATCCCTATAAATATAGTAAATTACAAATATATGTTCTTACAAAGTTTAACTTTCATATGTTGTTCCTTAAAAAATCCTGATGTTTTCAAATATATCTCTGCCGTTAGAATCTGATAGAAAATTTTAATTAATCATAGGTTAAATACTTAACCTTGATTAGTTTTGATATTTTTACTTTTTTATATTATATTGTTACGTCTTTTGGAGAGATATATTTGTGATAGCAAAATTGAAACAGAGATATATATTTGAAAATATGAGGACTTTTGCAAGAATAATATATAAAAGTTGAATTTTATAAAAGTATATTTGTCATTCACTATGTTTGCAGAAACCGGTACGAAAATAACTTTTTTAAAAAAAATAGTGGCGATTGCTATGGGTAGCCTAAAATGTACCCAAACGTGCACCCTAAACTCCCCAAATTGTGTTCAAGCCTTGTGAGCAATTAGCAAGTGGAGCAATCAAGGGTATAGAGCAAGATTTTTTTTTTTTTTTGGGGGATAAATTTCAAATTGTCCATTTAAATTTTGCCATATAATTGTTTAAGATTACAAAGTGAAATTAAGTTAAACCAAATGAGACAATTTGAAGTTCACCTTTTTTTCTTTTCTTTTTTTTTTTGCATGTGTTTTTACCAAAGTCAACTTTTTCAATGATGTGTTTAATTGTTGTCCGGTCAATTTTGTTTAATTTGGTCAAATCCCAAATTTTAGAATAACTCAATTCCGCGTGCATTTGACTTGGCAATGTAAGTTTAAAATATTCAAAAATATTAAAAAAATAACTTTACTTTCTAAAATTCGTATTAAAATATACTTAATAAAAATAAAGATAAAACTAATACATGACAGAGCGTTGGGAAGTTCTCTATTGAAATTTTATTTGGGAATATTCCAGCTTATTCTCCAAACCCCCGTGAAATGATAAGAACATTTTTTTTTTTTCCCTCTTCCCTTATTTTAAATGAATTCCTTTAGATACAGCACAAATTTGTTCCACCACCTCCTATAAAACTATTTTGTTACAGGTTTTATTCTGGGGAGAAATTTAAGACTTTTTAAATAATTAACACTACAAAATCCATAACTTATTATAATACACATAAAAAATATATAAGGAAGAAACATACAAGGCAGAACTTAACTGAACTATGGCCTATTTGATTAATTTGGCTATCCAATATTTTGAAATCTTAATTTTACGGTTAGTCTTTAAATTTCTTTGATTTGAATCAGTCAACAGCAACAGCATCTCTTCAAAATTTAAGCCAATTACTTAGTTTAATTTTAAATGATGAATTCTAATTTCAAAGTCAAAGTCGGTTGACTGATACAAACCGAACAAATTGAAAGGTTGATAGTAAAATTAAAATTTTAAAATGTTGGATATCCAAATTAAAATTATCTATAGTTTAAATAAATTTCATATGTTTTTTATTAAGATATAATTATATTATGAATTGAGCTGCTATACTATAAATAGTAAAGAAATAGTGTTTATTTTAGGAGCAATTGTTTATATACCTCTGAAAAATTTCTGACTTTTCGATTTACCATCTTAGAAGGCTAATATTGAATATACCCTTTCTACGTTCCAATCTATTTCTAATATACCCCTAGAGTTAAAATTTGTTAATTAACTCTGTTATCCCTATAAAATTACAATGTTGCCCTTTCAAATATACTCTTTCACCATCACCAACTTTCTTATTTGCCCTTAAAGTCAGGAACACAAAAAGTATTTTGATTTTTGGTATTTTTCAATATACCTCTCTACCGTCACCAACATTTCTTATTTGCCCTTAAGTTAAGGGCAAAATTGGTATTTTAATTTTTTTTAACTGTAGTAGATATTTGACTCACATTTAACCCAAGTTAACTTAATAGGAGATAACTGCGAAAATATTTTGCAATAACGGTAAAACATATGATGGGTATTTTAGAAAGAAAAAAAAAGTATGGATAAATCAGATATTTTTAAACGTATGAGGGGTATATAGACAATTATCCCTTTATTTTACTATGTAACATTATGAATTGAGCTACGTAAAGAAGTTATCCGAACTGTACTACCTAACTTTCAAATTTTTGATCTAACTATCGAATCTTTTAATTTATTTGATTTGAGTCAGTTAATGACATTTTGATTTCAGAATCTGAATGCATCATTAATTTATCTTTATAAATTTAGTTAGTATATTTTATACAATTTTCGTAAGTATAAATTTATTAAAGTAAAGAGCAGTTTGGTTCAAAGTTAGTAACACTTACAAAATATTGTACATTTTATATTAGGAATGGTAAGTATACTACTAACTTATCAATCCGCTTCGGTGAGAGATTCTTAAGACGTAGTATAAAAGAGTTAGTGTTTTCGACTTTTTAGCTCTTGGATTAACTCCCTTGATCACTTGTAATTTTTGGATTAATATTATTACCCTGTAGGGACCACTCAACCCTAGAGGAGACAAGTATCATTCCAGCCGTACAATTTTTGATTTAAGGGTCAGAAAATCGGAAACATGAACTCCATAATATTTCGGAAAGTATAGTAACTCTACACCTACTAATAATTCACATAATAAAAATATCTCCTAACTTATGATAATTTAATATTTTAAAATCTACAATGATTCCACTCCTTCACTACCGCCATTGCCCACGGGTTATCATGCAACACTCTTTGGTTCACGGATGACGTGGTGAACCGGGTATAATTAATAACTTCTACGTGAAAAATTGGTGGGGATCTTCATTTACTTTCGTCAACCGTTTCTGTGGTTTTAAAATTCATACTATTTACGTAATGAACGATGGATAAGATGGTCTCACGCTCGCTTCTGACCCTGCAAAGAACTTCGATCCCCGAACGAGCGGCCTCGCTCAATTTCTTCGTCAAATCCCCATTAATTTCATATCTCGTAACTTATGATAATTTAGTATTTTTACGACTTAGTAATCTATAATAATTTCGCTGCTTCATTAACGGGATTTGCCCATGTTATCATACCTCATTCTTTGGTTCACGGATGACGTGGTAAACCCGGTATAATTAATAATTTCTACGCGAAAAGTTGGTGGGGATCTTCATCTCCGTGAGACTTTTCGTCCACCGTTGTTGTGGCTTTATGATTCGTGCAAGTTACGTGATGAACGGTGGATAAGATGGTCTCACGCTCCACTCCGACCCCGCAAGGTAATGGGACCCCGTGCTCGAACTTCGATCCCCAAACGAGGGGTTTCGCTCAATTCCCCCTCCCCCCACCCCCCCNCCCCCCCCCCGGCCCCCCCCGCGCTCAATTTCTCCACCAAATCCCCGTTAATTTCTCCTACAATTACATGTAAAATCCCCCAAATCGACCATTCGCAGGTGATTAATCCGTATTTTTCATGTAATTTCGTTAGCTCTCGCATCCCTTCTCCATTTTCCCATCGATTTCGCCTACAATTCCATGTAAAAATCCCCAAAATCCACCGTTTTTTTGGTGATTAATTCTCATTTTGATGTAATTATTGTTCTTTTTTGGTGCCGCAGTGTGAAAAAACCTAATATTTCTGTAGATGTTGTTAGATCCTTGTAAATCCCCATCCGAGCATGCTAAAATTTTAGTTTTTTACTTGTTTTCTACTTATTTTAATCTTTTTTTTTGTTTTGATGCAGATAATAATCTGGGTCAGATCCTTGTAAATCTCGATCTGGGTATGCTTAAATTTTGCTCTTTATTTTTAAAATATTTTTTAGGAGGAATTAAAGTGTAAATGTTCTCAAAATCTCATCATGGTTTACCTTCTAGTGTAATAATTGTTGCATTATTGTTTTAACTTGCATTATCTATCACTTATCTGATTATCGAAATTGCTAATTTCAGAGTTTATCCGGGGATGTGTGATAAGTTCATCAATTAACTGTTGATATAGATGAAGAGATTTGATAATTTTGTTGTGTGGCCATGTGTTGATCTCTAAAAAAAGTGTGAATCAATGCCATGAGCACCCCCAAATCCTTCCATGCTTACCCTAGATTTGACTTCGACCTAGAGTCCGGATTGCCCCGGAAGGCCCGGAAATCGAGCTCCCTTAAAATGCTCAAGTCCTTCGGAAACCGATTCCACCATTTTTACAAGATGCACCCGCTTTTAGTTTCGCTAATCTCATTGTCCTTGGGGCTCACCATTCTAATCGGGCTCTCATTATACGAAAGCCGGTTTAAAACGATGGGTTACCGAAGGGGCGACGAGGTGGATTTGCGTTCTGGTTCTTATCCTTTTAAGAATTTGCGTAATCTTGTGATGGTGGCGGGGCACGCGATCTATACGAGCAACAGTTGTGGGAAGATGGAAAGCGAGGATTCGTGGTTCTTGGAGCCGTATCAAAAGCACACGGGCCAAGCCGCGACTTTTGTCTCACATATTAGAGATGGCGTGGAGATCGCGGCTAAGGATGAGGGTGCTCTCTTATTGTTTAGCGGCGGGGAAACCCGAAAGGATGCGGGGCCTAGAAGTGAGGCACAAAGTTATTGGGCCGTTGCGGAATCAAAAAGCTGGTTCGGTAAGCTACTCTCTAAGAAGAAGTAATCTTATTGTGCATTACTTATTTAAATGCAGAAAAAAAAAACGCTGTAGGGCAATTATCCACTGCCGAATCATTAAACCTTTATACCAATTTACTTCTAATAGATGCAATGATATTTTGTTTTTGGCAGTACACTTAATGTAATAGATGCATAATTTCCCTATTTTCGCTTGTGCTGGACGCATAACTTCTCGATCAAACGTAATTCCAAGTTTTGAAAAGGTATCGGATCATTAAATGTAATTTTGGACACATAACTTGGCTTCTTACAACGATGTCCTAGAATATTGCTCGGAAATTCCAACTTTAAAAGCAATACCAACTTTTAGATATATTTTTTTTAAGACATAAAATGATGGCTTTTCATAAATATCTGAATTCTTTATCTGTGTGTGGGTGTGTGTAAGTACAGGCACAACTGCTTTATGCTTGTCAAATTCGAGAAACTATTAAGTGTGACCACTTATCTCAAATTGCTTCCGACAAACTTTATGCAGCACAATTCTTTGGCATTTATTTCTCCTATCAAAGTACATTAAGATCATCTGTTGTAGTAGGGGGAAAAAATTTCAACAAATTGGCATTTCGTGTAGTTCATAACTTAGGAAAGGCCAAAAATTTCTGTTGTCCAGATTTTAGTCAGATAAACTTGGAGAATAATCAAGTCTCAAATTATGTGCATAAAATTGTTTGTCTATTGTTTGTCAATATTTGTGCTGAGCTGTTGCAGTCGTTTGTCTCTAACCAGGCAACGAAGATAGTGTAAAGAGCAGAGCACTCACAGAGGAGCACGCCAGAGATAGCTTCGAGAACCTTCTTTTTAGTGTTTGCCGGTTTCGAGAACTCACTGGCTCGTACCCGCAGAATATAACCGTAAGTTTCCTTTTCTTTTCCTCTCATATTTCTTTTAAAAGCAAAATGTTCAAATGATGCTGTTTTTCATTATAATATGCTGCACGAGATTGAATCCATCATTGTCAACTATCGTAGAGCAAAAAGGTTTTGAGTTGAGAGTGAGATTTATTTGTTAGCATCATATCAAATGGTCTAAGATTTGTTGAAACAATAAATTTCATGAACCTTATTATTTCAAATTGATAACAATTAGTTATTTTTATCGTATAATTGAATCTAATGGTATCTAACCAGTTCCTTTTCTTGGTTGACTGCATGTGGGCTTTGGAAATAAGAAAAGCACTTAAGAACATAACAGCAACATTCTCTATTTGTTTTATTGAAAAATTTAGATCAACTTTCAAATTTGGTTGATTAAACAATTCTTAGAGTTATCACTAGTGAATGAATTTTGACAAGGAACATATTGTAAGTATGAATTAATAGCATGATTTTTTGAGCAATTCAAAAATGTTATGCTTTTAATTTTCCAAGGACTTAGTTATCCGCTATTTAACTTTTTTACTTTGAAACTTGAACCCTGCTGAATTTAGAAGCTTGCAGTTTTTTTTTCCCCTTGAATCTTCCCAGTTTTTGCTAAATACCGAACATTTCAACCCTGCTGAATCTTTCCGACTATGTCATCACTGAACATGGTCGATTCAATCTTTTATTTCTCAGGTCGTAAGCTATGATTTCAAGGAGGAGAGGTTCGCCCATCTACACCGTTCCGCCCTCAATTTGCCGCAATCAAGGTTCTTCTTCGTCGGCACACCAGCCACTCCGACCGCAAAAGAGGCAGCAATGAAAGGCGAAGCCTCAGTTAGGGCGCAATTTCTCGAAGACCCTTATGGGTGCTTGGGCTCTCTCCACCAAAAGAGGCTTAAGAGAGACCCATTTCATCGCACCGTGCCTTACCCTAATGGGTGCCCCGAGCTCAAAGGCTTGTTCAGCTATTGCGGGCCGGTCCCTTACCCCGGCTCGCTCCCGTGGACCCAGTAAGATTCAAACTAGTGTTTGAGCTCAGCTTGTTTGTTTCCACTTCTTAGGTTCAGTACAAATGGAGGAGCAGGTTATATAGCATGAAAAATCTTTTGCGAAGTTTGTACAATACAATATTATGCTTTGGAATTGATACAACGATTTTGCGATGATTTAGTGCATTTATAGGAAAGATACTTCACTGTACAACATCGGCGGAACCTATGGTTCCTTCGAAAAGTTAGGAGAGAATGCGTTTACTCTAATGCGACGGCCGAAGAGATCATCTTTGTGTACTGTAACTTTTCGAACTAGTTTAAATGGTGATTATGGCCACTCAAATATTTCTCTTTTGCTCCTTTTGTCTCCTCTTTCTTTTTGACTACATGTGAAGGTGCAAAGTGATTTTTATTTGTTGATTTTATCCTGTTCCTGTTCATTTGTTATGGTATGATTCATTTATGGAGATTTATGGTTTCTTCTGGTTCTTGTATTGCGATTTACAGAGAACTCCACAAAATTTTCGCTAAATACACTGCATTTTTTTTTCCTGTTAAAAATTTTGGTTTCTTAAGTTGATTGTGATATGAGCAAAACTTCACAATTGTTTAAATGAATTTGAATAAATCCCTGAAATTGGCCTACAATGCTATGCAGAATTAGACGGTTTTTCAGTGGTCAAATTGTTCTTAGCAGCAAATCAAATTAGAGCTTCTACAAAAATGTTGTTTAAATAGAACTGTTTAGATAAAGCACCATTATCTTTCTAACCGTTTTTCTAAAAAGCTACTTTCCGCGGTAGAAGATGAAGATCGAACTGCAGAAACTTTTTTCCTTCGGTGTTATTTTTCGTTTAAGCCGAACATGGACATCTAATATTCTAAATTCTAATATTTAATTCATGTTATCCCTTCCATCAGTTTTCGGTTAACGGAGCTTGACAGAAAACTGATGGAGCGGTAACATGAATGAAATATTAGAGTTTAGGATATTACATGTTTATTTTAGAAGTTTGAAAAGTAAAGTGAAACTCTGCCGAAAGTTAAGAAGGTAAGAGTGCAATTTACCCAGCATTATTTGGTACTTGACGAAGATCCATGTATAGTATTAGATTTGATTCTATGGACCATTTCAAATTGAAGCTCTCAAAATGTTTTGAGCAAAAACCCAATTAATTCAATTGTTTTAGACTAATATACAGTTTTACAAAAACCATGAATTTATGAAGTCCGGCTACTGTACTCTTATGAGTATAGACCCTTTTGTATTCATAAGTTTTCAACCGTTAGATCTACTCCTTTGATCATTTTCACTCGTTAGATCATATATACTATTCAACCAATCACCCACTGAATACTAGAGAACTACTATAATTCTAACCGGGGACCATTATCATCTTAACTGTACATCTTTCCATCCAACAGTCAAAAATTTATGAGTACAAAAAAGTCTATATTCATAAGATTATAATAGCCCTACTCGAATTTATGTATGATTCGCTACTTCAAATGCTTAAACATTGATTTTTTGAGAAGTATACATTTCAAACCCACCAAAAATTAGGGGCACTTAAATGTTAAAAACATTTATATGAATAAAAAAGAAATGTACAAATAGGTGCCTAAAACTTTTAATTTCAGCAATTTGACCCCTAAACTTTATACAATAGTTTAATAAGCCCCTCTCTTCAATTGATGTTACTATTTACACAACCTTTTTGATGTCATCATCTTATAAAGATTCAAAACATATACACACACACACACAAACATTTTCTATTCTAAGATATGAAAGAAACAACAAAATTGAAATTAGATTCACCCTATTTTTCAATCCTCATGCTTAGTTATCAAAATCGGAAGATAAAAAATAGATTTCTTCACATTTTAGAGTCTTAAAAGATTATATGCACGACATCTGATCATAACAGCTGAATTATTAATAACTATGATTGAGAAGAGGGACCTATATATTGAACGATTTGATAAAATTTAGAAAATTCAAATTATGAAATTGAAAGTTTAGGCGCCTGTTTATAAAAGAGCTAAAGTTGAGAGCATCTTTATTCATCTTTTCTTTTGGTATATACACATATACATACATGTATGTACCATTGTATCTTGGGGCCTTATCTTGTGGAACATCTCCATCTCCCATGTCTTCACCATATGTTAAGTCCACTCTTCTAATGAACCTTTCTCCCATACCCTCATATATGTATTAATTAATTCATTATTTATTTATTTATTTATCTAGTGATTGAAAGAATTCAAAATCAACAGCTGGAAATTAAAATCTCACAAAAAGTGACGATATGATAGTAAAATTTTAGATCAAAGATATTGATTTTATTTTATATTGTATAAAAAAAAATTACTAAAATTTTACGTGATTTGAGTATTTCTACATCGTTAAACTTGCAAATTACTCACTACGACTACTAAAATTATTAATTTTGGAGTCCTTCAATCACTAGAAAAATTATAAAACTTCATATACCCTACATAGGTTTATCGAATATTTACTTTAGTACCCCTTTAGTTTTAACTTTATCACTGATTTTTTTTCCTCCGTTAATATTTCGTTAAATTATATACAAAAAACTTCATATATCCTATCTAAATTTATCGAATATTCACTTTAGTATCCTTTAATTTCAACTTTGTCACTGATTTAACGAAAAAAATTAGTGAAATGGATAATAAAAAGAAAAAAAAAAACCATAGGGTACTAATTTGATACACTTTAAACCACAGAGTACTAAAGTGAGAAAGTGCAAAACCACAGGGGCTAGCTTGATACACTTTAAACCACAGGGTACTAAAGTGAGAAAGTATGAAATCACAAGGGGGATATTTAAAGTTTACCCTTTTTAATATTTTCGTTGGACTTTAAATGGCGTAACGCGAACTTTATAGTTTATACATGTAATGTTCGCGTGAGCAATATTTATAAAGGATAGTTCAATATAGTTTTTATTTTTTTATTAAAAAAATAAAGCTCCTCAGGAAGTAACTTAGGTTTGTTTGGTTTCTCGAAAAAGTATGACAAAGATTTTCCCAAAAAAAAAGTATTCTGGAGAGAAAATTCTTTTTCTAGTTATTCACCCATTTGGTTCAAAAAAAAAAACTTACTTTTTTAAAAAGCTTCTTTTAAAATTTTATGGAAAACTAATTTTTTTTATTTTTCTGAGAAAAGATAAAAAAACAAAAAAATACTAATTTTTTATAAAATTGAGAATTTTTTTTCCAAAATAACTAATTTTTTTTTTGTAACTAAATGCGGAAATAACTGAAAGAGAGATTTTTCATGAAAAATATTTTTGTCGTACTTTTTCGATAAACCAAACATTCCTAAGATAAAAGATTCAATCAATGTTCTACTGGTTCAAGGCACTATACAACAATAGACTTTTGAGTGTTTTGACTTCTATTTTGACATCTATTTGTTGGACTCAATTTAAAAATTTATTGAAAATTCAAAAAATTATTGTATTCTTGAGGGAATTTGACATCTATTTGTTGGACTCAATTTAAAAATTTATTGAAAATTCAAAAAATTATTATATTCTTGAGGGATAATTGGCATAGGGGTGGAAATGAGCCGGGCTCAAGCGAGCTTATTTCAATTCAAATTTGACTTGAAATTAATTTCAAACATAAATTTAGACTCAATCTCAGCTTAAATTAGATTCAAACTGAGCTCGATTAAGCCTAACTTTGAGTCAAGCAAGTTTGAGCCCTGAAAACAGGCCGTTTGAAATTTCTAACTAAAACTTGACACAAAAATATGTCTAATTATTTAACATATAAAATAAATATATAAAGTTCAATAGTATAATATTAAAAAATAATTTATAAGTTGATATATCTAATCTTAGAATGTCGACTTCTGATTTGGAGTGAGAGAGAGGAGACCGCGCTAGGGTTTAGCATAGCTACAGTCGACAATAATAATAAAAAAATACACCAACATTTTAAACCCGTAGGAGCTATTTTTAAAATCTCACATCGTCTGATAATTCTAATCAGTATGTCTATGATCTAAGCCCAATAGTCGTAAAACCAACCCTTTTTTTTCTTAACCATTATATAGTTCAAACGGTTTTGTTTTTAGTTGCACTTTTCCTTTTGTATCCCATATAAGAACAAGTTATTAAATGGGAAATCAATATTTTATAATTTATAAATCATAGAATAATAAAATAATCCATTTTCACAAACCACTGTATGATTTGTAATGTACATCATTTTATTATCTTATTTAACAAGTGTCTTTATGATAAAACAAGGACTAAATTATACAATAGTCAAAATAAAACTTTTCAAATTATATAATTAATAAAGTAAAAGAATCACAAGGGCCACATTAAAATTTGCCATATATTTCACGTACTAAGGCTTCTTTTGAGATTACGGAGATATTGCATTACGTATAGTGAAAAAGTATGATAAAAAAATATTTTGTTTGTTTCTGTACTTAATATTACGTTTCGCATATCACGATAAATCGATTATGATAAATTTTCTACAGTTCCACTGATGAACACAGAAGTATATTCTTATATACTTTTACACCAACTTCATTGTATCTAATAATACCATATTACGAGTCTCCGTGCCAAACTAAACCTAAGAAAAGAGAGGGGCAAAGAAAGAGAATAAGCTTTTTGCAAAGGGTATGTATGTAATTTTGCCTTCTAGAAGCATAAAGACACTGTTAGAGAGATAAGGTGTGGAGCCTTCAACCTGGACAAAAAAGATACTACTTCATACTCTCAATACTCTCTCTCTCTCTCTCTCTCTCTCAATGAAACCATCTATTGTATGATTTGGGGGAGATGGATTTGGTTTTGAATGGTGTTATCCAGAATAGGGTTTTTGGTTGTGGTTGGATCAGCTCATCAAACTCTTTCTTGAACAATGGCAGCAGCTACAGGCCAGGCTCAGTTTCCTTGTTGAGATGTTTGTGCCCACCACCTGTTTGTGGAAATGCCTCACTGAGTTGCCATGCTAAGAAGAGGGAGAGGTATGCCGAACCAGTTGCTAAACCAAAAGATGATGATGGTGATGATGATAATGTAGAAGAAGAAGAAGAAGAGGAAGAGGGAGGGATTGAGGAGGAGTTTATTGAAGATTTTGATGATGGTAATTACTTCTTCAAAATATCCTTCAAAATATCTTATCTATCTGATAAAGGAGTGTATGGATGTTACTGTTAAATCATATGGAACAACCGTTGTTCTCTAATAGTTTAAGATGCTAGAGAACATTATTTTTAATATCCATATTCAACACTCCTCTTCATGTCTGGGCTTGAGACTTTTGATAAATCAAAAATGGAATTAAATGGGAGAAAAATGAAGCAAGGAACCGCAGTACTCGTACTCAGAACTTCTTGCTTTAATAACATATTAAATTATATAAAACAATAGTTGTTCTCCAGAAACTAAAATTGCCAGAAAATGATATCCGGCATATCTCCTCCGGTTTATGTAAGAATTATTTTGTTATTCATAACTTGTAAAAAGGAACAAGTAATCCCCATTCTCAATTATGCGGTGAACCACTTCGTAAGTGAAATATGCTATGCTTAAAATTAAATAGTGATGATTTGCGCCTTGCAGTCGACTAAGGTCGATTTTTAATGTTAAAGTTGCCGAGGGAAATCCCTATCCAACAGAAGTTTTCACTTCTTAACTTGTTCCGACATGCAAACAGATCCTTAAAGCACATGATGCTAATTATCTTGGAGACTATTGATTTTGCTCTTCTCATGCATCTAATGCATTGTAAGCAGTATTAAGCTTACTATCTTTAACAGTATATAAAAGTTGTGCAAAACTCTTTTAAAGAAGCATCATTTTGCATTATGTTTATAATATGTTCTAAGTTCTAACTAGTTAGAATGTTCATTATCACAAGTTTCTTTTTTAACTTTCGTATTCCCTCTAATTGGAGATATCTTCTACATTCCAAAACATTGGGGTTTTTCTTGTATGAAGCAAAGGTGCATAATTTTTTTTTAAGTACATGTTTTTCCTTGCAGAGATAATCATGGATGATACGGAGGATTTTGAAGATGATTTCGAGCCCGATGATGCAAACCTTTATGTAAGATGTAACTTCTTGATTTGCTAACTTTGTACAGCGAGATTACTAATATAAATGTGACACAAATGTCTATATTTAGTTGGAGGGGCTTTTACATATATATCTCTGCATAATCATCTACTAACCTGCATAACTTAGTAAGGAAGTTGCATATAATTCATGAGGAAAGTTGATTCATGAAGTCAGCATATGCAAGAAATTAAGCATTTGAAGGGCATATGTGAAAATTCATATTTTTCAGAGATATATATGGTAATTGATAATTTTTGAAAGGTTGTGTATGTGAATATTTATTTATATTTTGAAGGTTGGAGATGGAGGGGAAGGTGGAGGAATATCACTTGCCGGTACATGGTGGGACAAAGAAGCATTGGCTATTGCCGAAGACGTCTCGAAATCATTTGGAGGTGACTTGAAATTATACGCTTTCAAAACACTTGCGAACTCTGTCATCAAAGTGCGCATTGAAAAGCTTTCTAGTAAGTAAGTAGCTATCATCAATTTGTCAGAAATTAATATTTTTTTTATCAAGTACGAATTCAATTACTAACTTGCTTGAAGTTTGAAGTATTATTAAAGAACTGTTGAGCCTTAGTAAATGGCCGGTAAAAAGAGAACTCTGCACACCAGCTCTGGAATAATTCTTCTATACTCGCTGAAAAAGTTATCGATAGACAGCGGGATTTGTTTTGGCTTGCTAGAGTTTCTGTAGAAGTGTTGTTTGTATAGAGCTGTTTAAAGAAACATTGATAGCTTTTTAATTGAGATCTACTGAATAGTTTCTTGCTTCAACTGAAGTAAAAGTTTGAGCATGTACTTTCTGCGGGCCAAAAGCTCATTTTATCTTGCAACCTTACGAATTGCCCAGTACATTCTGTTAGTCAAATACCCAATTTTTGAAAGCTTTGCTTTATGGAGTAGAGAAGTTGTTTAAGAAGCCAAGCTAAATAGGCATGAGGCTCGTTTGTCATAGCATCTTGAATGGCTTCTTTCACGTAGTGAAGCGGCTACCAAACATTTATGAAATGAAAATCTGGAGCTTTTGCTATGGCGGAAAGCTAAAATGAGCTTCTAGGCCCCAAGAAGTAGCAACTTCGAATTCAAAGCTTGAGTTCTGCTAGAGCAAAGATTTGTCTGAGGAGCTTCAATAAAAAAAATTGTTAGTATTTCTTTACTACTTTCTCCAAAAGCTCCAGCAGGCCAAAAAACTTACTACTGTCCTATTGATTACCTTTCCATCATTGGTTTCTAATCCAGCACACTTATTAATAGGTATGGTTCTCCGAGTATGAACGATATTGAGGCTTTCTCATCTGCTTATCAATCGCGTCTGGATGAAGCTGAGCTTGGTAAAAGAATACCAGAAAATATATCCTTGGAGGTAATCCAACTAATAGCACTTAAGATGCTTCCTCGCTTAGGGACTAAATTGTTTCCAAAATGTTTTTGCAACGTTTAGTGCCTGTTTGGCGTGGCTTCTGAAATAGATTCTCTACTCCGAGGAACAACAACAAAGTGTTTCCAAACCAAAGTCTGTTCAATAGTTTGAGGCTTAAAATAATCTAGATTTTGGACCTCATAAATAAAGTTCTAATTTGAAATTCTGCTCTTGTGGTGGAAGAAGTTGTTAGGGCAATTTCTTATACATTTTGGAAAGTCAGGAAGAAAATCTAAGAACTAAAGAAGTAAAAAGAAGTTTTAAAAAAAAATATCCAAGCTATGCTTAACCGACAATTATCCTTAACAGATTAAACCTTAAAATTTCATACTTATATTCATGATATTCATAATTTAGTCATAATGATTCTTAGCGGCATATTTTCCGCCCAAGAGGAGAAATTATTGCCTGCACTTGGTGCATCCATACATTAGTGCACCGCCCAAGAGTTGAAGACTTTTCTCTATCATCGGATGGTTGGATCGGAAGTATTAGATGAATGGAGGGCCAATGGCTGGGCAGTGCTCTTTTGTACTGGTACACCCAGCGCAGGAAATAAATTCTCATCAAAGAGATGTAACACATGTTTGACCACTTAATGAAAACATGATTATTCGATGTGCTAAATGTGAAACAACCGTTGTACTCTAAAAGCTTGAGCTGTTAGAGAACGGTGTTTATATATTTTTATATTTAACACTCTCCTTTGTATCTGAGCTCGAGACTTTTTTGCAAGGCTCATGACGTGGACTTGAGAATGCTAGGAGCCCAGCGTGACTCGAACTCAGGACCTTCTACTTTGATACTATGTGAAATAATACGAAACAAGCATGGTTGTTTGAGCGGAAGATGGTAATATCAGATTTGTAAAACTTTGAATCAAGGATTTATCCTTTGAGTGCCCATCGGCATAAGCCGCACTCATTGTGCCATACTGTGTCAACAAGATAATGGCACAATATGACACTCATGCCGCTGGCACGGTTCAGAACCTTATTTTCTACGAAATTAGCAAGTAATTGCCTCAACAAATGTAAAACATTTGATAAAGATATATAACAAGCAATTTAAATATATTGGTGCCAAATAAATAAATTATTTCATGCCATAGTGGGTCGGCATGTAGATATTTTTCTAACTAGCACAATTGACACGGCACGGCATGCACAATGTACCATACCATGCCAGCAAATTGTCAGCATGACTTCATGCCGCGACACTTAAATTCTTTTTCACTTGAACCATTTCTCCAATATGAAGGTATCATCTCCGGGTGTTGAGAGGGTGGTTCGCGTCCCAGAAGAGCTCGAACGGTTCAAGGACCGGCCGATGTACGTCAAATATACGACTACAGATGCAGCGACATCTTCGATTCAAGAAAATGATGGTGTGTTCAAACTTATCTCTTATGATATGGAGTTGTGCCAATGCATTTGGGGTGTAGCAGATGTGAAGATAAACAGAAAGCAAGCAGGAAAAGGCAGGCCACTGAGCAAGAAACAGCGAGAGTGGCGGCTGCAGACGCCGTTCGAGGATCTGCGACTTGTTCGACTGTATTCTGATTGCTGAGTTAATTCTCAGTTATGTTTGACGTGTTCGACGACGAGTATATGTTGATGTAATGTGTTTTTTCTCTTCTTAGAGTTTCTGATAGTGAAAGAAAATAAAGAAAATAGTGTATTATTAATTTGATCATGTTATTGAGAAATATTACAAAATTTTCTCAGTTGAGGGGGAGGGTTTTTCTTCTTTCTTTTTATTTTTCTTTTTATTTTGGTTATAATATGTAATGCTTAATTACACTGTATCATATTTTACTCTATTTTTTTCTCACTTTTTACACTGTACTATTTAATTTTTCAAAGGCACCATTGAACTATTCTTTTACACTATAAGTGATAAACATTTAATTTTATATGAATGTGGTTAAAAAATGTTGATTAAAAGCGGCATGGCATATATTTAGCTAATTTTGATATAAAAAATAATCAAAATAATAAAAAATAAAACAAATAATTTAATAGAAGTTTTCAATGAGTTGATCATTTATTAAGATTTATTTTATATTTTTTCTATTATTTAATTCGTGCTTGTTAATAAAGTTGTTAGATTTTGTCTACAATAATAAATTTGTTAATAATAGCATAAAAATTTGGGAGAAAAAAAAATAGTTTAATAATATCTATGAGAAAAAAATTAGTATATGTACTATATATGTACTAACAATATATGTACCTCACGTAAGGTCCAATATATCTGCTAACTAGGGGTGTCTTGAGCGACTGGGGTCGGCTCGTGTTCGACTCGCNAGCCAAACACGAACGAGCTAGGGCCGGCTCGTTTAATAAACGAGCTGAACACGAGCTGGCTCGTTAAAGTGTCAAGTCGAAAAATTCAGCTCTTTAATAAACAAGCCAAACACAAGCTGACTCACGAGCTAGCCAACGAACAATAAATTAAAAGGATTAGATTGGATATACATAAAAATTAAATTTACAAAATCTTACTCAGTAGACTTCGATCAAATGGTTGAAATTTTACGTATAAATGAGTCTTTTTATAATTGAGCTCAACTTTATATTTTTATTTTGCTAAAATAAAATAATAAAAATATATATATTATATATATAATTATTTGTTTATATATATAAATAAAAAATATTTGTATTCGAGCAGTTATCGAACCGAACACGAGTGAGTTGACCCCATCTCGTGTTCGGCTCATTTATTAAACGAGCTGTAAAATTCAGCTCATGATCGGCTCGTTTACTAAACGAATGATTCGATCTCGAGCACATTTCGAGCCGAACACGAGTTGGCTCGCGAACAGCGAGCTGGATTACCACCCCAACTACTAACAAGGTTAGCAAAAAAAAAACGTAGAAAATGATATAGTCATTATACCTCGCAGAAGGTCCAACGAACTTCTAGGGACATCTGGAATCTGCTAGTGGCTCCTGCCGTGAACTTGCATCTTCGAATGATTGCGAGGACTCCGAGTCCGGTTCATTCTCGACTACCTCGTCATTTGGTTGTGCTTGCTCTATTGGCACATCATCGCGTGTTTCAAAGAACTCAACTGAAACTATAGCATCATCATTTTACTTCTCCTCAATGCCTTGAAAGGACCTTTCGTTGAAGACAACGTTACGAGTTACGACAATCTTGTGGGTCATAAGGTTCCACAATTGATATCCCTTCTTTTGCATAGCCGAGAGAGATAAATCTCCAAAAGTTCTTATCCAATTTCAACCTCTTCTTCTTCGATATCCACGCATACGCATCGCATTTAAAGACAGGAAGATAAGAGTAGTCAATGGACCTGAAGCTCCAAACTTCTTTAGAAATTTCCAAACCCAGTAATTTTGTAGGTGCTCAATTGATCAAATAATAAGTCGAGCTCACAGCTTTTGCCTAAAATCTCGTCAAGTTTTGAAGTATTCAATGTGCTCCAATCCCTATCCATCAATGTTCAATTCAACATCTCGGCTACACTATTTTGTCGCAGTGTGTCAGGAACCTTGAGATGCCGCTTAATTCCATACTACGAAACTCATCAAATTCCCTCAAGTAATACTCCTCTCTGTTATCGAAAAATAGGCACTTAATCTTTAAACACTTTTCATTTTTTACAAGAGTTTTAAACTTTTTATAAGTCTCAAACAAGTCAGATTTTCATTTTAAAAAATACACCCAAATCTTCCTATAATGATCATCAATGAAAGAAACAAAATAAAAATATCCACCCAATAAAGTACCGGACAACTCCCAAGTACCTGAATGAATCAACTCAAGATGATTCTTACTACTACTTTGAGGTGATAGAGAGAACCACAACCTTTACTATTTTCCGTAAATAAAATTTTCACAGAAATCCAATGGTGCAGAATTGTAATCCCGAAGATTTACGTGATAATGGCTTCTACCATTTAAATCTCGCCCACCAATCTATAAAGACCACCCACTTGCTCTTCTTTCATCAATACCAAATATTCTTGATATATTTGACGAACTTAAGCCCTTGCAAAATTCTTCAAGCCATCGAAGATTTTTCCAAATGAAGGAACATGTCAAACAAATTAAAGTGATGTAAAAATAATATAGCATCTTAATTATCGCCATATCATCAATTATAATACTTCTACATCAACAATTTATTAATATTTAACCAACCCAAATAGATTGTAAAACTTAATTTTAATAAGAGAAAACTTCAAATACCCCCCGTGGTTTCGCACTTTCTCACTTTAGTACCCTGTGGTTTCAAGTGTATCAAGTTAGTACCATGTGGTTTCGCACTTTCTCACTTTAGTGCCCTGTGGTTTCAAGTATATCAAGTTAGAACCCTATAGTTTCGCACTTTCTCACTTTAGTACCATGTGGTTTAATATTTCATTAAAGTATATACCCTGAAATGGATAATAAAAAGAGAAAATTAAAACCACAGGATACTAACTTGATACACTTGAAACCACAGGATACTAAAGTGAGAAAGTGCGAAACCACATGATACTAACTTAATACACTTTAAACCACAAGATACTAAAGTGAGAAAGTGCGAAACCACAAGGGGGGTATTTGAAGTTTCCCCTTTTAATAATTCAAAAAGTTTGAACTAGCAAGTCACAACAAAATAAAATTTTTGGACTATAGTGTCACGCGCCTTACCCTTTTTTCTCTATTTTTTGATCAGCTCTACTCAAACTGCACAACTACACATAAGCACATGCAGGGGCAACAAATTTAAAGAACATCTTGAGATTAAAATTCGACTCTGCAGCAATCAGCAAATAGGTTATGCAAATCAAGCAGCAACAACAGAAGGAAAAGAAAAGGAAACCCAAAAAAACAAAAAGAAAAAAAGAGAGACAAATCCTACGCCTAATAAAATTGTGATACAATAACTGATCACGTAAGCCCTAATACAAGAAGTGTCATACGCAATTATAAGGATAATAATTATAAGGATTAAATAACTTACCACACTAGTAATTTGAGATTTTAGCACATATGGTACATTAGGAAAATGTACACAACAACAGCGATTCTCATTCTATTTTGATCTGGCCATAATCAAGCGAATCATTCTGCAAGTGTACATTTCTCCAACCTTGGCACATCTTCTTCGGGGTGTTCCCTATTGGAGACGCCCAACCGCATGCCAACGGAAACCAGGGTTTCGAGTGATCTTTCGCTGTTCGCAAGGAGGTCTTCGTCTATTTGTATGGCATCCTACAAGAAATAAGAAATATGCCACAAGAAGCTTCATGTTTGTACACTGCATCCAATAAACTAAAACATTGGATTTCATGTCAAGGAATTACAGGAAAAGAATGGCTAAGATGCAAAGAAATCCCTTATGGGGATTGGCGCTTTGCACCTCTACACTTCGAAAAAAACCTACATTTTGGCCCCGGACTTCGAAACCATTATCACGTAAATGTTTCCCTTGTGTATTCATGAGAAAATGTAATAAAATAATTTATAATAACATAAAAGAGCCGAAAGAGCCTTTCTTGGTGTGTATATATATAGGGATTGGGGAAGGATAGTTCAAGTACTTTTGTATTTTAACCAAATATTTATTACATTCTTGAACAAATACTGACAGGAAGGGGATAAAATAATAACAGCTTAGAAAACAAGGAGCTAAAATGAGGTTCCAAGTGATAGACGCCGTAAATTTGCAGGGATTTTCTGCATTTTTTATATTGCAACAGTAAATGGCTAATTGTCTAAAGTAGCAGCAGTAAGTAATGTTGTACGATTTTGATTGTTAACAGGCATCAGCTAAACTTTCATTTTATGATTCAAATAAAATTAATTCGTTAACCCTATCAACGTAAATCACTATCTTATCAAAATGGAAAACAAAAAAGAAAAACCATCATCTTCAAATATTTTTTCTTTGTATTATCGTAGGGAGTGACACATCTTTCATTAGTAAATTCAACCACTGTACAAGTATTTAAAATTAAAAGTTTTCAGCATAGGAAGCTTCGAGATAATTAAGAAAAATGTGAAAGAACAACTTGAAGCACAACTCAGCGAGACAAACCTTCTCAAAGATGCATATCACAGTGCTTCCTCCAAAAGAAAAGTATCCAAACTGCCATTCAAGTGCAAACATATTTTTCTAAAAAAGAGTAATATAATTTAAGGGTTTACAAAGAAAAGTGCATAATGTAGTGAAACAAGAAGTTAATAAATTAAAAGAGGAAAGAAAAAATAACCTCGTCTCCCTTATGGACATATTCACCCTCCTTTCTCAAAAAGGTGATGCTTCCGACCATTGTTGCTCCAATCGCAACAAAAGCCACCTACACCAAGAGCAATGCACAATGCACATCATCTTAGGAATATAGATAGGAAATTTTCAATTCATTGGAACCATAGACATCTATTTATGTTGTTTTGCAAATTTATAGGAGAAAAGGAGCCTGTTTAAAAAAATAATCTGTTATTGTCGCACTTAACTATTTGGAAGGTTAGTTTTGTCATAAAATCATCATCAAAGTTTGGGTGGTGATCTCAACCTACACTAAAGTTCAGGTGGATCCGGTTTTTTTTTCTGATTTAATTTCATTAACAAATATATATTGTATAACAGTAACTGGAAAATTTAACCTCTGGTGCTTCCATGTGAATGACTCTCCTTAAAACAGAAGAATTTTTTACGACCGTGATGAGTATTGACTATGTGTCACTGCTTTTTTGGTAGTGACTCTAGAAACAAGCCTGTTACAAAGTACACGCATGCATGTTCAAGGTGCTAACAGTAACCTGGACCATAGCTTGTAATGTACCAACTACCAAAGTTGTCTTATAGGTTTAAATGGTCTTATTCTTTCAAAATAAGCCTATTTTTAAATAGATAAGCCACATTCCAAAATGACTCATTAGTTTCTTATACGAGACTAAAGATTTTTGACTGGAAAAATACCACTGAAGTTGGATTTTTAACAAAGATAGTTGTGCATATGTCGAAATGCAAGAATATGAGAAAGAAGACAAACCTTTCCAAATTCAGAAGTTGAAATGATAGAGACGACCCTTTTATTCTCCGTGAAGACATTACAATATTTACTATTCACGGCAATTGGATTCACCTACCAAAAGAACAGAAACTAGTCGTAATGGAATAGCAAAGAGATAATAATTCAACAAGTATTTGTATATTTTTGACTCTACAGGAGATATACCGTATACAAGCATCCTGGGATATCCACAAAACTCTCGATGGTTCCAGAAACAGGAACATGAAAACGATGATAATCCTGCCAAATAAGAGAATACTGCAGGAATTAAGCATATTCTCTGAAACTTGAACAATAAGATAAAAGGGAACTAAATAACTTGTCCAGTCTAAAAATCCACATAAGAGGGCTCAACACTCGCTAAGCACCATAAATCCAAACTCAGGAGATCCTACCATTATTGTCAAAAAAAGGAAGAAAGAAAGAAAGTGAAAAAAAAAAAAAAAATTAAGAATGATACCTGTGGCGCAAGTCGAAAAATCACTAAAGAGCCCTCATTCCAGGCACTAGAGCATGTCTCCATTCCCAGAAGACCGTGTATAGAAAATTTGCGGCCCTACAAAATTATGAAAACTAAAATAAATAAGAGACTTTTCAACTTCCAATGCTGGTAGGACAAATCAAACAGTAGCCATGCATTAACCAGAGTAATTAAAACCCAAATTCATTTGCCGATTAATAAATCAACAAATGAAGAGCAATCTATCTCAGGCTAACAAACCACTTTAAATGAAGAAAATATACAACCAACCACACTAAGGTAGGCTTATGTGATTACTTTGAAGATCCAATCAACAGTAGGAAAAAGACAAACAGAAAAATAAAAGGAAAAAAAAAAAAACCTTCCAAGTTTTACCTCTTGGATATTCTCTTTGCTTCTCACACACATTACATATGATAAACGTAAGGAACAACTTAAAGATGATTAAACTGCATTCCCACTTTTATACTGCTGGTTGTACAAGAACAAATGGATGACTTCGTTTTTTTCTGATTGAAATTAAATTCTCCGTTTAGAAATTCTGAGTCGTTTCTTCACCAGAAAGACTACTTTAATTCCCCGCACTACTGTTAAAAATTATAGAGCAAAAAAGCTTTACCTTAATCCAAAGCCTAAGGCTATCACTGACAGAATTAAATGCCATCAGACGGCTATCAGCAGCGCAAACAGCAATGTCATCTCGCTCGATACAAGCAATTGGTCGTGCACCAGGCTTCAACTCTCTTGTGAAGAATTCATTGAACGTCTGCATTAGGCAGATATATATACTTTAGAAAAGATAGACATACTCCCTTACAGAGAAATTGGAGGAGTACGTAAGTAGAAAGTTTTTGGGAACAATTTCTAAGTAGAAATTGACACTTGACAATCATATGATACATGAATGTTCGATAGCAACAATATATACTCTTTAATAGAAAGTATGTGTCGAAGTGCAAATCTAAGACATTTCATATCACTTTTGATTCTATTGATGATACTAAACAAATAAATGTACCAATTCCACAATAAAATGTTGAGCCACTACTCTAAGTTCGTTGTACAGATTGAAAAAATAAAGTAAATGTAAAAGAATATGAAACAACCATTTTTCTCCAAAAGCTTATTATTAGAGAACGGTGTTTTATATTTTTATATTCAACACTTTCCCTCACGACTAGATTCGAGACTTTTTAATAGGCACAAGACGTGAACTTAATTAAATGGGAGGTAATCAACTAACACTAGGAGGCTGGAGGAGTTCAAATTCAAGGCCTCCTACCCCGATACCATATTAATAAATATGAAGCAACCATTTTTCTCCAAAAGCTTAAGCTATTAGAAAACAGTGTTTTTATAGTTTTATATTCAATAGTAAAGAAAATGACCAAGTCATGCACCCAAGCTCACTACCTTGAAATATTCTAGAGGATACTTAACTTCGCCCATATTAATTTGGTCCTGCAATAACACGACAACAAAATATTATGAAAATATTATCTTGTATTTATAAACAAACCATCAGGGAAATTGACAAAGTAAAATTTATGCAGTATGAACTTGGTAATAATTAGATATATCAATATAAGCAGTTTTCCACTGCAAGCATCTAAATATTAATTACATCAGTAGCGTGTAGAGAGTTTCAAGCTAGAAGCTGGAAAAAGACGTGCCACACTTTATTCTGAATGCTATATTGCACAAGGAAAACACAAAGAAAGCACAGACACACAAACAATCGTCCTTGATCCTTCTAGCTTTCATTTGTTTTATCCTCGCCAGGAAGAAGAACTTTAAAACATCTCATAAGAAAATCATCAAATGTTCATCATGTTGCGTATCAAAAGGCTCATATCAAAAAAAGACCAAAAAGCAATATCTACAATATATGTATGAGCATTTAGATCATGTGAAATATAATAGATTTAGAAGAACCCTGTTTAAATGTAAATCCTGGCATTTTAACCAATTGTATATGGCAGAAACCTTTAACTGTAGAAGAGTTCAGGAGTTTAACTAAGGCATCGAAAGAGCCTAAAACTTTTTGAGCATGGTTACTTACCACTAATTTAGTGGTGAATGTGGAACGTTGGAGCTATAGCCTATAGTACTCGTATTCTTTTTCGAGTGTGTGTGTTCTAATTTTGGATAATAAAAGAGTGAAAGACCAAAAATTGCCTTAAAAAAGTCGATGAATGTTGGTATATCTTTAGCAGATTCAACTGAGTTCATTCGCTTCCCCTGCTTCTCCGAAATGCTCTGCAAGATTTCTTTCGCCCCTGTAGCAATGAAAGAATTTTTAATTCCTTTTGTCGGACAGATGCCAAATGCAACCAGGCAACTGGCAATGAAAGAATTTTTAAGTCCTTTTGTTGGAGAGATACCAAATGCAACCAGGCTTCCGTAGCAATGAAGATTTTTTAGCTAAATTAGCATCGACCTTTTAATATAATAATATAGAATAATTAGCATCCTACTTATAACTTGCAAATCATAGAGTTCATTAATGCTATGAAGTTCATTCACGTGCTGTAAGAACCTGCTTTTATTATGTTTCGACATTTTAATCAATGACATAGGAATAGTGCATTGCATTCTGGACTGATCCATGTGTAGCACCAAAGACTCAATACACCAGAGGGTAGACAGACTCCATTTACCAAAAGAATAGCAAGCGCAAGGTTAAAAAATGTTCTTTTGATATGAAGAAATGAAAACTTGTATAAGAGAGCATAGAAAATATTCGTAAATTAATTTAGCTCTTGCATCCTTTAAAATGTATGCTTATAAACTCGGGAACTTGTCACTGACGTGATGGCAACATCATGTAAAATTAGAAAAGCAACAATTTG
The DNA here is from genome assembly GCF_001540865.1 of Ananas comosus. Lineage (NCBI taxonomy): Eukaryota > Viridiplantae > Streptophyta > Magnoliopsida > Poales > Bromeliaceae > Ananas > Ananas comosus. The sequence continues at coordinate 1,547,542 of NC_033640.1, forward strand.
CCTGGCTGATTTTGCGTACCAGTATCAATAAGTGCAAGACCAAATTTTGATTGATATATAGCCCTCATAGACAAGACAATCTTGCTGTCGATAATTTCTTCCACTAGCCTCTTCGATTTTCTATCAAAAACCTGGTTCAGAAAAAACAAATAAATAAATTTATAAGAAAATGACACGGACTTACTCCCATCGAGTTCGAAGCTCATTAGCATTGTTTGCAATTTTTAAAATACATTTTGTCTTGGAACGTGAACCTGATTTATCATCCACTTAAATAATGCTCTTAACACTCAATTTAGCCCGTTAAAAAACTTGATGAAACTCACAGCAGATAAGCAGACCCATAATTTTATGAAGGCTTTATTAAGACATCTAAAGAGCACGTTTGATAAGTTAAGCTAAAGAAAGTAACGTCAAATACACAGGTTTCCAAGGTAAAGCAGGAACAACTGACGATGCAGGAAAGGATATGAATAACAATTGGACTTCAATTTTAGGTCACAATTATGATGATATCTCATTTTACAGGAAAACGGAGTTAAAGATCATTTAGGCTGATAGTCTGCATGAGCAATTGTAAAAATAGAGGCAGTAGAGGACAAATTACCATGCCGATTGCTTATAAATTGATCTACATGTCACGTGAGAAAATAGTAACTGAATCATCTAACCTTAAAAAGGCCCATTTATACTGAAAAGTAATGTCAATGTAATACAACAGAAAAGCATACCAGAATATATGCAGCACTTGAACCAGAGTTCAAGCCAACATCATAACATGAAACATGAGCCCATTCACTAAGTTTAAACATCCACCTGGCACAGAAATTAATCTAATTAAAATAAATAAATGATTTAGGCACTTGGTTTAAATATGGATTATGGGATTGAGAAAATCCCGGCATAAAAAAAATCTCAAATATGAGATTGAAATGAAGATAAGCATCTCACCCATACGAAGCCTGCTTTTCTGTTAGAAACCCTCCGGTCATAACCTGATTTCCAGTTCCCTCGTCGAAACATAGTGTCATATGAATCATATCATTCATCTTATCATACTTCCCAAGAATCTCACCGCAGACAGGACAGTTGCTAATAAGTGATTCTCTGCAGTTCTATAAAATTATAGTAAATCATTCCGTATGTACAGGAAAAAAAGCTAACCCCACCACCCTCTGTGGGGTAAACAGTGCCATTTTCTTTTTACCTTCTTGACATGTAGAAACCTACATTTACCTTCCATTTAAGACAATTAGCAGTGAACCAATTCCTGTCAAATTTTTTCAGAAATTGATGGTCTTAAATATCTCTTTTCCACTATAAACGGGGTGTAACGAGAGTTTCAAATCATATTTTAAGACTACCTAACAGTCACTGAACAAAAAATGTGGCATGAAGAGGATTAAGTACTATAGGTCTAAATTTTGAAGGGGCTAAGAGTAGGTTTATATTTCAGGAGCATTAAAGTTCCAATTGCACTATATTCAATGGGTTTGCTACATTAGCTGTTAAAAGGGAAACGTATAGCAATATCAGAAAGCATTCCCATCTTCCAGTCTATTGTTACTGTAGTTTCACAAGTAATTCCTGTTGAAGACACAAAAGAACTAAAGAAAATGTTAAGGAAGAAGTCCGCAAATTATTACTTTTCTTGTTGATCAGCTAGAAGAATAGCTAACTCATCCATATCAACTATGCCATCGCCATTCTTGTCAGCTCGCTTAAAGAGTTCTTCCGCCTAACCAGCAAGAAAAAAAGAAAAATGCTAGAAGTTGAAATTCAGAGAAAACAGAAAGATATAGGTTTTACAGGAATATAAAGTCCTCAACCTTGTTTACGGCTAGTTGATTACCAAAGGCAGTCATCAAGTCCGTAAATTCAGACTGAGATAGCTGGCCATCTTCATTGAAGTCCTATACAAAGAACAATGTGTAACAAAAATGTCAAACAGAAACTTACGAAGTAAAATAAATGCATCAGCGGATTCAGTATTTTTCCTAACGGAGCATTGGCATGCTTAATCTTATAAAAAGCTTCTTTGAGATGGGAAATATCAGCCTCAAAATTACACTATAGCATAATTAATTTCATAAACAACAAATTAGTAAGCACTTAGCATAGAAGCTTGAATTCCAGCAATATCGTTAAGATACACTATGATTAAAGGCGACTTTACAATTGGAAAGGGAACCCCTAACTATGGTACTCACATGAATTCAATCACAGAACCCCTTGTGAACCTATTTAATATTCTAGACAGGCCTAGCTACTACGAGGATACATAACCTGTAGCAAGTAGCAACTTATATGAAAATCATATAATCTGAATAACAATATACCAGTGAATAATCACATTTCTGGATATAAGAACACATGATCGGTCAATTACAAGGAATAGTGTACGCATCATGGGTCTACCATAAAGAATACTGAACATTAAGGCATCCTTTGGCATCATTGTTGTTTTTGTTTTTTCTAAACACTAATTCTATATAATTCTATATAATTTGATATGCCGGTGGAAGGACTTCTCTTTCATTGCCGTGGTTCGTTAGCTTGCAATGCACTCTGGCCAAATGATGGATGACAAAATTAAATAAGGACTTTTATATATTTAGCCCTCTCAAAACTCTTTTTTTACAAATGACTCTAACAAATTTATATTTGCAAAAATAACCCTCTTCTTGTCACACGAGCGCCTAGGTGGCATTTTTAAGTTGAATACGGTGATTCAATCACTATGTTTAAACACAGTGATCGGATCACCGTATCGTTTTTATATTTTTTATCGCTCCTAAGTTAAAAAAGAGGGACCAGAGTGTGGATATAAACACGGTGATTCAATCACCGTGATCAACTACGCTCGCATGGTAAGGAGAGCGCAATATATGTAAATATAAATTGGCTAGGGCCATTTGTACCAAAAAAAAAAGTTGTGAAGGGCCTAGATGCTAAAAAAGCCCTTAAAAAAAAAATAAATAAATAAATCTTAGAAGCATAATAAAAGTTGCTTCCAAATTCTTATTTTTTCATTGCCAAACAAATATTTAGGATGGAAGGATTGCAAGCAACGTGCCATTTCCTTTTAGACTATTTCGTATTCTATTTTTAAAAAAAAATAAAAAAGGGCAACAATACCAAACAAGGCCTAACAGTTCCAACCAGTTAAATTGACCCAGTACCTATACTTTGCATTTGCAGAGATAATCAGACAAACAAATTTGGTCCACTTTATGGTGAAATATTTAATCACTTTTCTAATGATAAAATCTTGGGAACCAGTAGCTATGGTGTGTTTATATTCCAAAAAAAGTATTGTTTACCATATTAGCAAAATAGAATTGCATACAATCAGAAATATGCTCTCACCCATGCATGCACGCATCTATGAATAAGTCTTTTTGTATGATGTGCTTGTAAACTACAATAATTAAACTTGTATTCTTAGCTATTTAGGGGTCAGCTATATCATTCTTATCCTTCCATGCAGCTTTGTTTTGAGTAGACATTCTCTATACAATTGTGTCATCATAACATTTCTCGAAACTTCATTTAATATCTGAGTCTTTTCCCTCCTCTCAAAGTACCTTTATTGGAATAAAAGAACCCTCCTTAGTAGGGCACTATGTGGGCTGCATTATGCACACCAGAATCATTTTAATTCATTACATGAAACTTATCATCTATTACACCTAATTTTCTCAATTTGTATCTCATTCTATCTTCTCTAGAAGCCTCATACTCCCGTCTCAAAATTACCACCTCGGGTACCCTCAATTTTGCATATGTCCTGATTAAGATTGTGATGTGATCCCTAAAAGTTAGCTGTCTTCTAAAATTTATTTGTCTTAAAAGCATTATGAAGATCGAACAACACATCATCAGAAGCATATCTCAATTTTAACCATCCTGAGCCAAGTCTGTGCACTTTGTTTCTAGGAATTTTCATTTCTTGTCCGACTACTGGTCTAAGATGATTAAAGTATTCCTATGTATGTCTGATCCACCAAGTCACAGCTATAAAAATATAAACAGAGACAAGGAAATAAACAAATTAATACTAAAACTATTTCTAGTTTGCAACTTTTGCTTTTAAATACTATGGACGTAATTTTATTAGATTTACCAACTATGATGAATTGATGATTGGTACAGACTAAACATGAAGTTGCAATAACTTGTTCATTCATGTTTTCTACTTTCCATGGCAAAACCCGCAAATGCTAATGACATTTTGTAATTATGCCTTATAAATTTGGCTATACCCAGTCTGCTATCCTTTTTGAATGTATGTATGCGCAAATGGAAAACACACATGCCTTGTTTATTCATTGAAGCGTGGACAAAACTATAAATGACTTTCAACTAAACTCATGATCAAATCCTCAACAAAAGGAACTGGTCTCAGCAGAAAAGTCACAGTTTGGTTTCTTTTTTCAAGGAATTAGCTCAATATTCACATCAAGGAGAATTCCAAGGATAAAAGTATTGATTATTTCAGATTTACAATCTGGGAAGTTCAGGGACCAGAATGCTGAACCAAACAGCTTTCCTCGAATAATCTCAGCAATTTAGCATTTTGCTTAATCCACAAAGAGGAATTCAAATAATAAATTATAAATAAAAAGTAAAACTACAAAACACTAAATAAATCAAGATATAACACACCAAATAAAAAAGAGAAGAAGATTTTAGTCAAATGGAAGTGAAAATTACCGCTATGGCTAATACACGACGTGCGAAGCTTTTTTGTGTTTCAATTGGGTCCTGCCATGAAAACAAAACCATCAAGTATAAATCCATTAGAAAGTTTGGTAATGTGAGTTGATCACCAAGCTGAAAGAGAATTAGTATGCACCTCAACATAACAAATAATAGATATTTTGCCCACTATCGTGCTGGATGATGACGGATCAAACAAATCAAGTTCCTCAAGGTTGTTTTCTGAGTCCTGCAAATGGAATCCCATAAGACTGTAATGCTCTTAATCATTAAATCATTTATCATCTCCACTAAAAGTTAGATCATTCAAGTTGAATGATCCAATTTAATATCTTTAACATCTATCTTCCTTTCCTCCTCGCTGCTTGCATGATACCTTCACACTAATACATTATGGCCAAATACCAAGTCCATTTAACTAATGCATCTCCCCCATTGTGCAATAGTTATAAAGAAGATAAAGGCCTCGTATTTTGCTTTGCTGCATTATAGACATCATGTTAAAGCTTTTGTAAAGCACCGTATCAGTTGTTGATTCAATTAAGTTTGAGCATTTGGGCGATGTGGTTGAGGTCATTCTATTGATGGTAGCTAGTTGTGTTGGATTTTATCCAAAAATAAATTTTGATGATAACAAACAAATTTTGGATTTAATTTGTTACTTAGCAATTTCAGGTTGTAGTTGAATTTAAAGTGGCTCAAACCAAACCTGAATCATGATCAAAGGTAACAATTCAATCAAATTGTTCAAATTGGCCCGGACAAAATCAAATTGTACCAAATTGGATGCAAGTGCCACAACAATAATTTGGAGGACTTCTTTACAATTTATCAGATTTGAGCCCGGTCAACCTAGTCAAGTTGACCAATTCACCTTTTGCGTTTGATTTGAGCTTAATGTCAAATTAGCCATTATTTTAATATGGTATGAAAGAGATTTTATGCATGGTATAAATTCAAAAATAATTTTATTATGGCATGAATTTAAAAATATGAAATATGATATAAATGAGTTTTACAAGTATGGTATTATTTCAAAAATTTTTACAAATGTGGAATGAATTCAAAAAGTTTTTCATTTGTAGTATTAATTTAAAAGGATTTTACGAATTTGGTATAATTTCAAATGAGCTTTTCAATATAGTAATATTTCAAATGTGTTTGCAAATGTGGTATGAATTCAAATTTATTTTGGAATTAATTCAAATGCATTTGCAAATATGGTTAAAATTCAAATTAAAATCAATTATGATTTAATCATGTTTTTGTTCCATTTTTGAAATGATGGCTAGTGTATTTAAAGGGGGGGCTTGGATGTTGTTTGGGATGGAACTTCAGAAAAATTCTCTAAGTCCTAATTGTTTATTGATTTGTAATTATGAACTTCAATGAGAGATTGCAAAAGAAGTTTTGTGTGATTGTAAGCGGCTTTGGTCTTGCCCTGTTCAAAAGGCCAAGTGATAGTGAAACCGGTACCTCGAGGAGAAGAGGGACCGGACTGGAGTAGACAGAAAGGCCGAACCAGGATAAATCATCCGTGTTATCTGAGTTTGATTTTTTCTTTTATTTGGTTGTGCAATTTTTATCTTGATTTAATTTTACTTGAGTTTTTAGTTGTCAACTAATTCACCCCACCTCTTAATTGCCATTTGATCCTTCAAGTTGGGCTGCGCTGTGTTATCAAAGTCACTCTCAATCTCAATGGATCTATTGTGTATGGTTACCTATTTGATGCAACCCAGTTGTTATATTTTTAAGTCTGCTGGAAGAAGGACTTCAAGGATGGCTGCAGCATTGTAGTGAGTTGTCATGCTTCTTACAACATGAATCTAAACTAAGAAGAGATTGTCACATGTTTGAGCATAAATGATGACGATATTAGAACTCATATGGGTGAATTTTGTTATGGCCCATATAATATGACGTCAAAGAATGGGAGAAAAGCTTGGATACGTAAGGAGTAGCACATTAGTGCAAATAAGTTAGTTCTAAGCATTTAAGGCATGTTTGCTTCGCCCTTTTCATACCGTGGAATCGGAATCGAAATGGATGACTGCGGGTGTTTGGTATGCGGGAGTCCCATTTCCATTCCAATTCGGACCCCCCACCGCCCTAGCCGATTGGAATAGGAACCCCCCAATCATCCCTTTTTTAAAACCAGCCTTGGGCACTTGATGAAAATTGAATCCAAGCAGAATCACAGCTTCCAAAAATGCCCCAATTACATTTTATACCTTGAATTTGAAACTAAGTTAAAATTTTAACTGTAATTTCAAATTAATTTTAATTTTGAATTAATTTTAATTTTGAATTAAATTGAATTTAATTTTAAATTTTAGATTTTGATTTGAACTTAAATTGAATTTTAAATTCAATCATGCATTTTGAATTTTGGTTATGAATTTAAATTTAAAATCAAATTAGTAAAATTTTTACGTTCAAATTGTGAACTCAAATTCAAATTTTTATTCAAATTATAAAATTTAGATTGTGGATCCAAATTGATTTTAACTTTTAGTTCGATAATAGTGCAACTTTTTTTTTATTAAATTCAATTTCAATTTTGAACCTCAATTAAAATCTAAATTTGAATTAGTTTCAATTTTTATTTGAATTTTGATTGCGTACTGAAATTTAATTTTATGTTTTAATTTAATTTTTTAGTTTGAATATGATTTTCAATTTAAATTCAAATTTTACGTTCAAGCTATGAACTAAAATTTATAATTTAAATTTTAAATTAAAATAAATAAAGAACTCATGAACTGAATGTGATATATAGGCATAAAGGTCATGTGAAACAAACCAATTATTAAACTAGATATGAGAAAAGACAATGCGCTAAAATACAATCTAGTACGTTACCGGGCTAAGTATTTCAAAGAGATCAATCTCACAATATCCAACTAGGTTGCTCCTAGAAAATCTGTTTGTCTGCAAAATGCACATAGTTATAAGCTTTCATAGAGGAAGATGTTAATTCACTGAACACGATAATGCCTGTGTTGTAACAGAAAAAATAAAGAGATGTCTTCTCACAATTTTAAAAGAGATTACTTTACAACTAGCTACTACATCAAGTGTTCAAAATAGCTATTAGCTGTTTTAGAGCAATGGTAAAGGCAAAGCCAAGTGTTAAGCATGATAGCCATCATTTAAAACCAACTATATGATGATATAAGTATACCAAAATGGTGACGAACCGAAACGAATCATCACAAATAAGATCCTCAATTATACCAATATAATAGCTTACCTCAAATATGGAAATGCGTGCAATGTGAGGTCCATTTGTTTCCAGCACAACTTTCTTTTCCTACAAATATGGCAAAAGGAATCAAATCAGAAATAGATTGTAATCTCCATCATCGAGAAACCAGAGTAACAGTTAATGAAATCATTAACTCACTGATTTCCACATAGGCTTCTCAGTACTGCAGAAGAGGTTACACGGAATCAAAACAAACAGATAAAAATAATTCATTAGAATTACTTACGAAAGAATATTAACGTGGTAAACAAGAAAATTTCTCACATTAGTGAAATATATAGGAGTAAGGAATTTCAAATATCTCCACATAATAAATGAACATTATATAAAAGTTTGAATATATGTTACTAGAAAGAGTAAGGACAAGTTTGTTAATAAAGCTGATTAATACAACAAATAGATGGACAGAATATACACTTTAGCTTACTCTTGGGAAAAGTACAAAAAATATAAAAATAAAAATCTACCTTTTCTTCTAAAAACACCAATTTTATATTAGGAGCAACTCACTTATTTTAGTTACTTCAAACAGTGTCAATGGATCATTTTCCAATAAAAGTCACTTTTTTGTTACAACAGCCACTAACTAGAGTGCATGCACAAAATCACACTATTGAGATACTGTAAATACTACCTAAACAATATATCCTCTTGTTCCGTTTGGCCCTACTTCTGCTTCTACTTTCGACTGCAATTATCTATTATTGAGCGTTTGGAAATCAAAAAAAGTATGGAGCTTCAATTGTAGCAAGAGTTGGAAATGTGATTTGCCAAGCACAAAACTTGAAGCTCTCAGTTGAATCTTATTCTGCTCCAGAGAAAGCTGTTGTCAGGCAACTTACTATACTGCTTCGCCCATTACCACTTCAGTAAACATCGCTACATCTCACACCTACAAAATTTACGATGATCTAAAGACCCTAAGCTGAATCTAACAAGCGAGGGGGCATTAAACTCAACTGATCCGACGTCGCCGTCCGGTACGTCCGCTCCCCGATCGACAAGCACGCGAACCACCGATCCTTAAACCCCATCTCCGCCTACGATCAGCATCACACAACCATCCCTCAAGCTTAACTCGATCGCATGAGCAGAAAAACGTGGGGGGAAAAAAAAACCCTAGAAAAGAGTGGGAGGGGGAGTGATCTCACCCCGACGATCTCGATCCGGGCGATCCCGGCGAAGTCCTCGGCGTCGATGCCCTTGAGTTGTGGCGGCGCCGCGGCCGCCGCGTCGTGGCCGGAGCGGTGGCGGCGGAGGCGGAGGCGGCGGCGGAGGCCGGAAAGGCGGGAGGGTGGCGGCGGTGGCGCTCCGCCGCCGGAGTCGCCGGAGTCGCCGGAGCGAGAGGCGCCGTGGCCCATCGAATGGGTGGTGGTCGTGGGCTCGGGAGGGGTTTGGTGTGTGGAAGCGTCGGAATGGAGTAGGGAGTGGGCGGGGACAACGATGTTGTGTTGATTTTTATAGTAAAAAGGAGAGCGCCTTTCAATTGATTTGACTTTTATTAAGGTAAAATTGCACGAAGGCCCCTCAACTGTAGAAAATTTGTAAATATCTCCCTCTATTCTAAAAATATTTTTTAAGGTAAAATTGCACGAAGGACCCTCAACTGTAGAAAATTTTTAAAAATATCCCTCTATTATAAAAATATTTTTCTAAATTTCAAATCTCATTAGTAAATACTATGATTAAGGATATATTTGAAGGAATTTTTACAAATCGATGAGGGCATTTTAGTCTATCAGAAATATGTTAGATATTTTTAAAATTTTAAAGTTTTAAAATTTATTTTTTTGAAATAATTTTATATGTATTCCTATTGAGTTTTAAAATTATAAATTTATCTTGCAAATTTTTAATCATTAAATGTATAGAAAGCTTCAAGATATATAAATATATTTCTACCAATTGATTACCTATAAAGACCATTTGATTCGTTTGGACTGCTTATAAAAAATACTTTTTTTAAAATTTGTTTAGGATTTATAATTTTTAGTTCATGTAGAATGTAATGAAAGTTAAACTGAGAATATTAAAATAAATAAATAATTTTAAATATTATTAAAAATATTTATTTAAGGATAGAATAGTTAATTTATAGGAACCAAATGAAAAAAAATACCAAAATAATTTATACCAAACAAAGCAAATTATTTCAGTTTTCATTGAAATAACCTGTTAATTTAATTCTCTCCCACCCACGGAATAAAATTTATTCCTGGAAACCTGAGAGGCAGCGCAATAAAATTACAGGTCTTTTTTGCAATTAGCCTCCTGAAAAAAATTTATTTTAAAAATAGCCTCGGCAAATTTAAATTTACAAAAATGGCCCTGACCCTGCCACGCAGACACCACGTCAGCGCTTTGCGGGCGGGGCTGGGCAAGATAATTAAGTTAAACACGGTGAACCATTCACCGTGTTTAGACGTGGTAAATAGTTCACCACCGTGTCTGAGGAAAAAAAATGGAAAGAAAAAATATATGTATTATGAAAAAAATAAGTATGAAATACGGTGAATCATTCACCATGTTTGAACCTACGTGGCCCTGAAGTGGCGTCTGCGTGGCAAAATCATGATAATTTTTATAAATTTAAATTTGCTAGGGTTATTTTAAAATAATTATTTTTCAAGGGACTAATTGCAAAAAAAAACTCCTAAAATTACCACTGCCTTCTTTTTGGGTCACCTCCAAAACAGCGCCACTTTCCCACCTACCAAAGTCTCGTCCTCGTCATCTTTTCTCCCGGTACCCAAGAATGTAGAAATTTGATCAGTCTAATGTGTTTTTTTTTTTTTTTTTTTTTTTTTTGAAAGATAGGTATGCATGCTACCCGCCTTATTTATTTTATTTAGAAATGAACTTAGCTAAAAATGTGAATCAACTAGGATTCGAACTTGGGTCTAATGTGTTTATATTAGAGGGTTTTTGTTTAACTATGTGAAATTATTGGCACTTAAATAAATTAGTTACTATTGCATATATTATTGGTTATTATAGATTTCTAATTGTATAAATTAATTTAAAATTATCTTACTTACTGCATAAGTGCTGCATATTGCACTGCTCTGTAGAAAAAATATTATTTCTTAATTATAATGTTTAGTATTGTAATTATGTTTGAAAAACCTATATTAAAATTTATCAAGTATTGTATATATATTATACAAAGAAAAAGATTGACTATATTCATAAGGGCAAACTTGGTATTTTTAAATATTTCACTTAACTTTACAGACTATTCTTCTCTTATTTTAAAAAAACTACCAAACATCATTTTATCTATTTCAAAAAATAAGTAAAAATTATGTCGAACAAAAAATTACTTCCATTCCTTTCTATCTTAAAATATTAAGATATTCTAGGAATAAAAAAAATTTAATCCTATAGTCATTATCCCATTACCAAATGGAGTCTGTGAGAATAAATGCTCAACCTTATCACTTTGTGGAGATACGGATATAATTAATATTTTTTCGGCTTTGAAAAGAATAATACTATGTACAACCATTTTGAGATGTGTATAATACACCTCATCAATCATATAATAAAAATATTTTGCTAGTCATATCAACGTTCCAAGTGAGAAAAAAATTTTTAACTCTAAAATGTATAACATAAAAGGATGTATGTGATATGGTGGGAAAATGAATACTTGCGGTGGAGAAGGTGATGGTGATAAAGGAATTGTTCTTACAGAGGTGGATGGATGGACTACTGGGATTAGTGAGGTTTGAGAGGGCATAGTATTGTTGGGTCTGTTTTGCTGTTGGTTTGCTGGGGGAAAGAACAAACTAGGTACTACTGGTATTATAGAAGGATACTTTGGAGAAGTAGTGGAGGAAGACTGAGATGGAGATACAATACCTTGAGCTTGGGGATTCTTGAGATCTCTGATCTGTTGCTCCAAAATAGCAATTTTCTGTAGGTGGTTCTCGTCTCTTGTTCTCAGTTCATCACAGATAATATTGAACTTCTGGAACTGTGTGACCATTGTTACGCAGTTGTCACAAAAACTAGTTCTCTCAATGTTGTAGGCAGATGATGCAGTGTTCCAAAGGTTTGGATAAGATTGGCTACAGTATTGGTGACCGGTCGATACATCTGGAGAGTGTCAGACTAAGTCGGAGTCAATTCTGCGTGAATTGGATGTAGAAATGGACTCGGCGCACTCAAATAAGCAAAACTGGAGTTTTGCCAGATTCGGGCGCCCAGAACACGGTTTAGGTCGCCCAGAACACTGTTTAGGTCGCCCAGAACTGAGTGCGAAAATTAACTGAAACTGGAAGCTAATTCGGATCCTATGTTCCGAGCGCCCAGAAGTGGGTCCGAAAATTTTACATCGTGAATATCGTTTGTGTTGACGCGTGTCTAGTGGTAAGTGAACTCCGCCGGAACCGGATAAGAGCACACTAGACCGGGGGCGATGGGACCGAGGTAGAGTGCATGTATGGAGCCTAGATGTTCCAGTCGCCCAGAACATGGTTCCGGGTGCCCAGAAATGCCCATTTCTGCAGGGACACCGAATTGCAGCTGCTTCTCTTGGGGCTTATTTTATCCCTCCAACACCCTATAAATACCTTGTATACGTCCCCTTTGAGCTCTTTTTACCTGTTCTTCACAGAGAACTCAGATTTTGCTCCTTAATCCCTCCAATCTTTCCAATTTGCATCAAGATCCACATCTCCAAGAGTTGCAAGGTGCTGATTCTGTAGTTTTCCCAGCGACAACCTTCAGTGTTTTGGCTCGTGCGCGACGTAGGAATATCAGATTTCGACAAAACTTGGTTTACTGGATTCTAGACTTTTAGAGGAATCCACGAAGTCTTGACTTGTAGAATTTGGTGAAGGTTAACTTAGTCGAACTCAGGTTTTCCTCTGCTGTTGTTGCTATGGACAGAATTGCAAGTTTTTGAGTTTTCTTGGGGTGAACTTTGGAAGCAGGGGCTTTGTGGAGTTGAGACACATTCCCTATCAACCAGTACTGGAATTAGGACCATCTTCACCTGATTTGGAGATTGTTAGGTGAGTTTTGACATTGGAATTGGATAAATCCTAAGCTTAAGTGCTGAAATTGATGAATTTTAATGGATTTTGGGTGAATTGTAATGTCTAGATTTTGAGGGGATTGTTGCTAGTTTGGAGGTGTTTCCAGCTGTGTTACTTGTGATCCGAGACTGTGTTGCTGCCAGAGGAATCGCATTTGAGGTGGGTTTTCATCGGATTACTCCTAAGTAAATGAGTAGATGTATAGTCGACATGTATGCTTGTTGTTTGATCTACAATGTGATTAGATTAAATTCATTGATTAGCAGTGGCTGTAATCTGAATTTAAGCATATTAAATAAGTGATAATTATATATGTTGGACTTGAGAATTGAATTAGGAGAAAATCAGCGATTTGGACCTGTCACCTGTTTATACTACCTGATTTAGCTCTAGAAGCCGTTGTAATTTTATATCGTCACAGTATCGAGGCGACGGATACCCCAGGTAGTTTAACTTTCTGTTACGCTCATGCTGGGGTGCCGAGTGTATTTTTACAGTAGCATTCAGGCTGTTCCGGACTGTTGGGTGCCGTCGGGGTTGACGGTGGGCCCATATCGCCTTTTTGGCGTCGGATTGTGCCGAGGGCACATGACCTGTTGGTTGTTAGACCAATTAGTGTCGATTACCTGGACTTTGGCTTGAGAGAGAGTGTGTGATTGAGCTCGACAGAGATACGCTGCATACTCGGTTGGGTAGCTCCCACGAGTGCCACTCCGGAGTCGGGCGTTGTGCTTTCGCGTCGGTGTCGTGCATGCCAATTAGACTTGCTCTCCACGGACTGGATAGTGTGGAAGTAGCTGGATAGTCTCAACTGGGCGGAACGGGTGTGTTCACAGTCCCTGGGACGGGTATGCTTATAGTCCCTAAAGAGATTTGGTTAAGATTGACATTACTACAGTAGGTCAGCATAGAGCATGATAGTGTAATAAATGGTAGATGTAGATTTCATTCCAGCATTCATTACTACCTTTGCTCCCTTCTGTAGACTTAGTGGGTGGACCGATGATGTTGAGGGCGGCACCCACTGAGGACTACTTGTTTTACAGTAGTTCTCACACTCTGTTGTCACCCCGTTTTTGCAGAGCCATCGTCTTCGGCTGCTGCTATTGCTGATCAGGATCGAGGCAAGGGCATCGCGAGTTAGAGCCCTACCCGACGAGCCGAGCTAGAGGAGCCCCTACAGCAGGTAGTTATTTTTTGTTGGAGTTCATGTACATACATATATTCAACTCGCCAGTGCGAGTAGTTTTGTATTTTGGATTTGGCGTATGTATATGGAACTCGGTTTGTTTTTATTACTGGTTCTTCTAGCAGCTCTATACTACTGTTTGTAGTATTGTATGTTTTACAGGTACAGCTATCGCTTCGTATATAGAAAAAATTCCTTTATATACGGCGGATTTGTCGGCGTGCCCGGGAAACGTGTAATCCGGGGCGTGACAGATAAAGTGGCTGGAATTTGTGGAGAAGAGCGAATAGTGGGGGAAATGAAAAGGTTTGGATCAAGGTGGTTTCTGGCTTTGTTTAAGGCTTCAGAAAGAGAATGAAAGCCTTTGTAAAGAGGTTGTGAAAAATTTTTAACCTGTGTAATGACTTCTATCCAAGAATCAAAAACATCGGTTTTAAAATCTTGAAAGGCTACATAAAATGGAAAAGTGTCTTTGGGTTTGACTGTCTGGAAATACTCTACTAAGGAGTTTATGCATGCAACAAAATAATATTTTGTAAATGAAAAGGTCTTTAGGAAAAGAGTTTTAAAGGTGGGAAAGTTATTCAAAACAGTCCCCAAATGTCAGATATAATATCATCTAAAGTTCCTCAAATAGTCTCCAAATATCTGTAAGGATGTTATCATGGTAGTGTAATTCTCAAAGGATTTGTCTAAATTCCTTTAATTCTTTGATTTCCTCTTGATGTCTTTCTAGAGTTAAGAACATTCTGTAAGTCTGGTCATGAGTCAAATGTCTTATGTCATCGCCTTCTATATTCCATGTTTCTTCGGATAATGTTTCTTCCTCGTCTCTTTGTCTGTCTTGTTCTATGGCACTGAGCCACCACATGTCTAACCAATTTTGTTCAATCATATCATTGTAAAAGTCTGGATGAGTGAATTCTGGAAGTTCTTCGTCATAGGGCTTGAAAACCATTTTTATCACAGATCTTGTACCAAAAAGTGGTCTTGTAGTTTTGGAATTTCTTGAGTCTGAAATATTCAAAATTATATGTAAGGGGTCTAAGAAGATTTACTAGTCGTATTAAATGGTTGATCTCCCAATTTACTAGGAGTACTAGGAGATTTGGTTTCTAGGGAGGCTAAATGTCTTGGAACTTGTCTATGAAAGCTCCATGGCTGGATAGGTTTCTTTGTAGGAGTGTCCTTTGATTGTTCTTTGAATTTGGAGTGAAGAAAAATGCTTTATAACTTCTTGGACAATAGGGGTTGTATCTATAGTAGGAGTAAGACTCTCAGCAGGCCTTTGTTGCGCTAGCAAAGTTTCTAATGCATGTATTCTGCTATGTAATCCTAATAAAAATTGCATGTATTCTCTTTTAATTTAAGTTTTTAAGGTACTGGTGAAT
Organism: Ananas comosus; assembly: GCF_001540865.1. Taxonomy (NCBI): domain Eukaryota; kingdom Viridiplantae; phylum Streptophyta; class Magnoliopsida; order Poales; family Bromeliaceae; genus Ananas; species Ananas comosus. Next base: position 1,563,160 of record NC_033640.1, read on the forward strand.
AGTATATAAAAAAAAAAAATTTCACGAAGCTCTCGTGAAGCTTCAGCGTACTTTCGTGAATAGTAATTTTGCATAGTGTTTTTTGCATAGTGTCAGTATAGTAACCGCATAAAAAAAAAGCTCCCGTGAAGGTGCTTCATCATTCGTGCATAGTACCAGCATAGTGTCAGAATTAATTAAGCACCCTTTAATCCTTAATTAACTACGCTCTCTTCATTAGCCTTTTAGACACCCAAAAAAAATCCTAAAAAATCTGAAAAAATCCCCTAAAAATCTCTTTGCATTTTTATAGTCCTTTTTGATTGCTCTGTAGAGTTTTCGCTTCTTTTCAAAATCTCTTGTAAAAAAGCTTAGGCCATTTTCCTATTCACTGTTGATATCCATCCCTCTACTATTTTACTCTACTTTCTTAGTATTTCTTCCATCTGTGCTCTTCTTTCACTCTTTTCCATCCCCACGACTGTTTACCCAATTTTTAGGTTTTTACCAGTTGGTTAAAATATATTACATAGTCTAACCCATCCTCATCCTCATCCCCACGCACGTTTTCAACCTTTTTCTTTTCAATCTTAAAAAATTCCAAAAAATTCTAGAAAATCACAAAAAATATTTGAAGCATTTCTCTAGGTTTTTGGCACCTTATTTCCGCTGTTTGTAAGGTAGTTTGCTTCTTTCAGAGGTTTGTTAAAAAATTTATAAAAATATTTTAGGGTTTGTGAATCCTCCCACATCTGTACTTCTTTAGACTATTCCTAGGTTTTCCAAGATAACCAAAAAACAGTTTCCACTTTTACTTGTGTTTAAAAGCTTTTCGCTCTATTTTACCCCTCTAGGGTTTCCCACAAGTTCACCGTCCTACTCATCTCCTTTCTCTCAGATCTTATTTCCCCGCTTTTCCCTTGTTAAAGCTTTCAATCTCCCACTCCACTTTCACCTAAACCCTAAACCCTAAACCCTAAAACTCCAGACTGGCTATGCAACCCGTGACTGCTGAATGCCAAACACAGGACACCGCGGAATTACTGCGAAACTTCCCACGCACGGACAAAACAAATGACGAATTATTCGCGTGGCCCCCACTTCAATTACCTAAGCCTCCCGTGCACCAAAACTATGGGCAAAACTGTAGGCCCCGCCGCAAAATCAAAACTGCCTCGCTGCTTCCTCCGAAGAAACGACGAAATTGCGGACCCCGCCAATTTAACGTCTTGCAGGATCCTTCCTCCTCCTACATTTGGCCACTCCTTCCCACTTCGCTTATAAAAGAAACCATTCGATGCATCAAAGGGACACGACATGAGACGAAAAAAAAAAGGGAACATTAGATAACACACCCACCTGAGATAGAGAAAGAAGAAGCGCATTAAGGAAGATCCATTCGTCGCCAAGAAAAAAAGAGAATTACATAGGAGAGCATCCTACCTCCACAAATATCCTCTTAATGGCCTTTCTTTTCCTTCCTTTTTTGTAAATATTTCCTACCGCAACTATACCCTGAAATAAGGAGTCTGTATAAAAGGAGTCTTTCTTTTTCCCTCGGGCAGTCCCGGAAGGAAAACCTTCTAACTTTGTGATGTAAGTTTTATCTTTTGTTATATTGTATTTCTCGAACTCTTGTATCCATGGCATTTTCTTTGCTCCATGAAACCCTTTTCTTGAACTCTTCATGAAATTTCCTGATATCTTTATGATAAATATTTCATCCTGAGCAAGTGTGAAGCATATACGCTTGGCAGATTTGATAAAAGAAATGCTCTGTAAATTTCGCCATTGATAGCCAGAGAGGGCTTTGCGGCGTAGGAGCGGGGTTCTCTAAAAACTGTACGCCATGAGGGTCTTGTGCACCGACACTATGTCTCAAGTGATATTACCATAAAAGACATATGATTTCATCCTAAGTCCAGGTTTAGGTTACCTGCATCATAGATAAAGAGTTTTAGAAATATAAAAACAACCGAAAAAATTTTATCGTGATTCCTAGAAGGGAGTACCAAACGGGACTTACACCAAAAAATTTGGAAAAATCCATATTTCAGTGTGTAGTTGCGGTAGAAAATATTTACAGAAAAGGAAGGAAAAGAAAAGCCATTAAGAGGATATTTGTGGAGGTAGGATGCTCTCCTATGTAATTCTCTCTTTTTTTTGGCGACGAATGGATCTTCCTTAATGCGCTTCTTCTTTCTCTATCTCAGGTGGGTGTGTTATCTAATGTTTCTTTTTTTCTTTCATCTCATGTCGTGTCCCTTTGATATGTCGAATGGTTTCTTTTATAGGCGAAGTGGGAAGGAGTGGCCAAATGCAGGAGGAGGAAGGATCCTGCAAGACGTTAAATTGGTGGGGTCCGCAATTTCGTCGTTTCTTCGGAGGAAGCAGCGAGGCGGTTTTGATTTTGCGGCGGGGCCTACAGTTTTGCCCATGGTTTTGGTGCATGGGAGGCTTAGGTAATTGAAGTGGGGGCCACGCGAATAATCCGTCATTTGTTTTGTTCGTGCGTGGGAAGCTTTGCAGTAATTCCGCGGTGTCCTGTGTTTGGCATTCAGCAGTCACGGGTTACCATTGTCAGATGTTTCTTGAATACCTTAGATTTTGGATGGTAGTGGACCTCTTCTGATGTAGAGAACGCCGGTTTTTGATGATGGTGGAGTTGGACAAGAGGGTGTTCAATCATGATGGAGTTGGATCAGAAGGAAAGGGTCGTTGCCGGAGGTATAGTAATCTATAAAGTCGGCAAATATTATACTTGGAACGACGACTTCTGTGTAGGAAGCATCTCGGCACCGACTTTAATAAGTATCTTATCTCCAAAAACAGGGATCATGTGGCCAATGAGAGGCCACAAAAACCCCGCGAATCGAAAACGCGGGAATCGTCGCCCCCACCCCCTCTCTCTCTCTCCCTCTCTCTCTCTCTCTCATGGCGACTCTTCTCCTCTCTCCGCCCACCACCACCGCGCTCTTCTCCCCCAAAACCCTAACCCTAGCGACCAGAACCGCCCCCGCCCCTCCATCTCGATCCATTCGGGTCAACGCCGCAGCGAGCTCCGCCGAGCCGGAGAAGGCGGCGGCGGTGTCGCCCGCCCAGGGAGGCGGCGATGGTGACGCTGCGGCGGCGGAGGCGCCGCCTCCTTCCTCCGGCTCCGCCGTCTTGCGGCCGAAGAAGCCGGTGTACTCTAGTGAGTTCTCTTTCACGCTCTACAAGTGTTTGATGTAATGTCGCAGTGGGGATTACAATTATGGTAGAAATGTATGGAGCTTCGAACCCCCTTCACTATAAGCCATTCCAAAATAGACCCTCAATTATATATATTTTTATTTTTTTATTCTTTGGTTCACACCTCTTTAATTTTGAATCCTTTTGATTCAAGTAGTTTACGCCATTCGAGCCACAAATATATGACTATTAGCTATCAGGTGTCGCAGTCGACATTTTTATTAGTGAAAAAAATTATAAAATCATTAAATATAACAAAAATTTTCAACAAATTCCCCAATTACCTGATGTGGATCATCTAATTCAAACCAATTGAAAGTTGACCTGGATTTTGATTTTATCCGCAAAGTTTATTTGAAACAATTTAGTTCCTGAAGTTTGATTCCAATCTCGATTTCATATATAGAGTTTGAATATTGTTAATTTAGTTCGTAAAGCTTGACCCTGAATTTGATTTTGTCATAGAAGTTTTGTTTTTAACAATAAAGGTGTAAAATTTTGACCCGGATATCAATTTTAGTTCGGAGTTTCAACTGCGACAATTTGGTCCATGAAGTTTGCCCCTGATCGTGATTTTGTTCTCGGAGTTTCCATATTGACAATTTAGTCGATAAATATTGATAACAATTTCAACTTCATCCTTGATTGTTTTTTAATTTATTTTAACAATGCAAAGTGTGACAAATTCCTATTAAGGCTTAAGCAATGTCTACTATGGGTGTTTATTATTTTGCCTTGTGATTATTCAGTTACATGAAATCATTTCAAGTTTTATTACTTTTTTTTCCCTTCCGAATGGGTAAAAGTAGAAAAAAGTTGCCCCGAAGTGCTTGCGTAATGCCTTTTATTTTATTTATTGTGGCCTAAACTTTTTATAGTGTTAAATTATATGAAACAGTTGTTTTTCTTCAAAAGCTTAAGCTATCAGAGAATAATGTGTATACATTTCATATTCAACACTCTCCCTCACATCTAGCCTCGAGGCAGAAAACTAAATAATGTTAGGAGTCTGATGGAACTCGACCTCAAGACCTTATGCGCTAATACCATGTTAAATTATATGAAACAACCGTTTTTCTCCAAAAGCTTAAGCTACCGGAGAATGATGTTTTATATACTTTATATTCAACATCTAGAAATAAGCATTTCCAAAATTTCCTGCTTTCCAGTGAAGAAAGGGCAGATTGTACGTGTGGACAAAGAGAAGTACCTAAACAGCATCAATGTGAGCTTGCTCTCCCTCAATTTGCGTTTAAATGAGTGTTGTTTAGGATTCTTCATGTTAGCTTTTCTTTGTTCATGTGATATTTTATAAGATATATTGAGCATGTTCCTTAGAATGTATATTGTGGTGTAAATTTTGTGCACATATTCTAAATTTGTCTTCTGTCATTTCAGTATCTATCCGTCGGCCATCCACCTTTTTATAAAGGGTTGGACTACATATATGAAGACCGTGGCGAGGTAATGACAAATCTTTTGTACTTGATTGCTTTCACATACTTTTAATCGTACATCAGGTTGAAATTACATTACGTAGTACATATTTCTCTCTTTTAAGCCAGCTCTTTGCTATCTTTTCTCTAGAAGATTAATTTTCACACCTCTACTTGCTGCTGTTTTTGCTGCTTGCTGAATTGTTTGTTATATACTTCTAGGTTTTGGACATACGAATTTTCGAGACTGGGGAATATGCTCTTGTAAGTCAATTCCTCTTAATGTTTTGAATTGATTATTTATGTTGTAATCTTATACCAGCACTTTGTGTATTTTGTAAAAAAAAAAAAAAATTAGGTTTTTGTTGTTCCAGCTCTGGTTATCAGAATGTAAGAGTTACATAAATAAGCTGCATAGGGAACATCTCTTACTACATTTATTAGGAGTTAATTAACTGCCGGAAAAGGTAAAATGTTGATAACCTTTTTCACTAAATTTATTGAGCATGGTTCAATTTTACTTGCAAGCGGAAAATAAAATCAGTATAATCAGTTTTTATTTCTAAAATCAAACCGAAAACGGAATTCCAAAGTCTTTTCATGTTAAAAACTGAATCGAACCAAACTACTCAATTAAACCCAATTAACCAAAATTGTTTTGAGTCTGGCAATCTGGTAAACCAAAGTAATAACACAACCCTCCCTGGTGGCAGTGGTGCAACTAATTAGGTCAACTAGTAAACTTCGCTCCTAATAGCTGGTTTAACTCTGTTAGGGAAGAGAATTTAGATACCTTTTCATTTCAGATTTTACCCTTTATTAACAAAAAATTAAATCCTTTTGGTTTTTTATATTACAGATTGCTTGGGTTGGAATTCCAACTCCCCCCGCATGGCTTCCAACCGATATGCTTATTAAGGTAAGATTACCTGACGAGGAATTTTACGAACAGTTATTGTATTATATCGAACTTGAGTTGTCTTGCATGTCAAGTTGACTTACAGAGATCTAATCTTTTCCACAGATTGTGAGAGGTAAGAAACTATATCATAGAAATATAATGATTGCTACAAATCAACTCTTCTTCTTTATACTCCGAGAAGCTGGTTTTACGAAAATATTGCTCTAAGTTTTTTCCCATCCAATTTCGTGACTACAAATCTACAAGTTCCATTATTTAGGATCTCTTCCTGTTAATTTGTGCATGTTCCTATGTAAATATGCATTGTCGCCTATTCTCATTTGCGATTTGTAGCTGAATAACCATTGCTTGTTAGAGCAGAGAGAAATTTTTCCAAAATCCATATTACTTGTGCAAACTATTATAAGAAGTTAACAAACTTTAAATCGAATCTCAAATTTTTATTCCCTTAGAGTAAGAACAGGGAGAAACTTATTTTTCTGTTTTCACGAATCGCTCGTCTAACTATTTTTCTTATCATTTCGCAGTCGGAAAAGCTTGACTATGAAAGAATTTGATCTTGGAAGTACACTTGCGGGTGATTCTGCATTTTTCTGTCTCATTTTTTCGCTTGGTCGGGGATGCTCCAGAGTAAATATTTCACTTCGAATCATAATGCAATTTTTGCATATAGCTCTATTTGTTCATAAATCAGATATATTCCTTAAAATAAAATTTGCTTTGAATCTGATCTAATTCGGTTAGTACCATCTCTACTCAATCAATATCTTCATTGTATCAGTGCTTAATATAGATGTATAGTTTGATATGCTCATTATTATATTACACATATATATTGTGTGTCTAGCTTTAAACAATGTTAAGTCTTAGTTCATGTTTGACATATGTTATCGACAAATTGTAAACAATTAAAAATGCTCATGGTTATGTAAATGATTCTTACAATGCCGATAAAATTTCCATAAAAGCACTATTAACGTTGTGTCCTATTATGTCCCCTTTACTGGTGTTGCACGAATTTTTGAGGCGATCCGACGGCTTAAAAAATCACAAGCACAGATGCTCTCGCGCTTTTAAAAGCACAGGAGTTCAACTCCCTTTCTCTTTCTATATATATATATATATATATATATATATAGTGAGAGAGAGAATTGGGCTTGAATACTTTTAATAGCACCAAGTCATTGGTGCTTTTAGGTTTTTAGCCTTTGGATTAAGATTTCTGGAGTTAGAATGATAGTAGTCCTCCTAGGGTTTAGTGGGTGGTTGGTGAAATAGCATAATCTAAGGGTGAAATTAGTCAAGGGATAGATCTAATGGTGGAAAATTTGATTGCACCAAATGTTTGGTGCTATTAGAAGTATCCAAACAAGAGAGAGAGAAGAAAAGTCCAGCCCAGCCGGAGACTATATATATATATAGAGAGAGAGAGAGAGAGTCCAACTTGTGTGCTTTCAGAAGCACGGCGTCCTCTATGCTATCGAGTCGTTTTCGATGCTAGGACATCTGAATCAACGATTGGCTTTATTAGACTTGATCTAGAGTATAAAAAACATCTGTAAAATAATTTCATTATTTTCGATATCATTTACTCAAAGGGGCTCAAAATCAACAATTTTATTCGTCGTGATGAGCCGTTTGCAAGGTGAATCGGTGTAGAAATATCAAAATCACATGAAATTTTGATAGAAAGTTTTTTATAATATATAAAACAAATCAATAGCTTTGATCTAAAAATTGTGTCATATATCACTTCAAAATTTGAATGCATTACTTATCTTTACAAATTTAGTTAATACACTTCACACAATTTTCGAACTTATAAATTATTAAAGTGATTAACTTAAATTTTGAAGTCAAAGGGTCATTGACTGATTCAAATCAAATAAATTGAAATATTGGATAGTAATATCAAAATTTTGAAAACAATTAAGTAATCAACTCAAAATGGTTCGTAGCTCAAGTAAGTTCTGTATATTTTTAGCTCTTAATAATTTAGTTGGTAAAATTTCCTAGAAAGAAAAAGAAAACCACTTTATTCTTAGGGGTTACTTTGTTGCATGTATGTGCAGCTGTATTGCAATTTTAACTACATGTAAATTCAAATATGATGTTTTCTTTGGTACACTTCAATCCAACCGTTGCAGCTGAAACTACAGAAGCAGGCTCAACTATAGCAGTTGAAACTACGCCTAAATTGACCGTAGTTTCAACTGTAATAGTTAGAGAAGGTAATTTTAAATAAGACGTAAACTTATCGTACCCACGACCTTTTAAATGGGAAAAAAAAACATTCCTTGTACCTTAGGCATAGCCTCACTACCTTATTTACAAGGTGATAAAATTTGTGAATACAATGTCCAACTACATACAACCCAACAAATTGTTTGTATTTGCAATATTTTCTACTATGTACAACCAAACAAGGTACATAAAATATCTGTAACTACTGCATTTTTAACTCCATACTTTTTTCACTGCACTGCATTAAAATTACATACCAACATATGACCCCTTAGAGATTGGCCCTGGTAGCTATATCCGACGAGGAAGCTGATATTGCAATTTTTGATTTAATTGTCACAAACTTAAACTACAAAATCTGTCAGAATTAAAACTCGAGGATGGAATTGAAATCGGCATCGAATTTCCAGGTCTTAATGTGCAAAAACCATCTCATAAAAACTTGGTAAAATTTGGTGTATTTGCTGATTATTACTAGTCAACTATACATATAAGTAAGGACCACAATGTGTTGTATCTATAGCCATTATCATATACACTATACATATGCACAAATAGCTCTCACTTCAGAGAGAGAGAGAGAGAGAAAGAGAGAGAGAGAAGTTGATGAATCTATCTCTAGAGGGAGTGAATATGCTTGACCTTCTGAATCGCCTGTTGTACTTTCGATAACGGCTCATCATACAACATCACAGGATCATCGAACTGGGGCCCCAAACTAGGTTCTCCGAGAAAAGCGCGAAATGTGTCGGCCACGGAGTTAGAGAGGGATTGGAGGTTGTATCCGCCTTCGAGGAAGAAAACACACCGACCCGCGCACAGCTCCTTCGCGAGCTCTTTGATCTTCGAAGCGAGCATGTAGTACGTTCCCGTTGTGAATTGGAGACCGGCTAGCGGGTCTAGCACATGAGCATCATATCTGAAGAGAGAGAGAGAGAGAGAGAGAGAGAGAGAGAGATAGAACTAACTAGCTAAGATAAGGGTATTACAGAAAGAAAGTGCAGCAGTAAGCTGTACTTAAGAAATGCAGATGTACAGGGGTATATATTTGTAAATTGACGATTTTGCAAGGTTGGATCTGTAAAAGATCCGGTATATATGTAAATTGATGATTTTGCAAGGTTGTATCTGTAAAAGCTCCTAACAGAGAAAATGCATTAAATTTGACATCAATATATGCTAAGAACAGCAGAAATTGCAAAACTGATACATTAGCATGAAATCAACAGCATGAATTAACTTTCAAGGGGAAGTTCCAACTCACCCCGCTGAAACGAGAATAATGTCAGGCTTGAACCTCTGCGCGCACGGCACAATAACCTCATCAAACACGGTTCGCATAGAACTATCGCCTGAGCCTCCGGGTAAGGGCAGGTTGAGTGTCGTTCCTTCGCCTTTCCCTTGGCCGACTTGTTCCATCTTTCCTGTGCCAGGGTAGCTCCCATGCTGCATCAGTTCCCAGAAAAAAAAAAAAAAAAAAAAAAAAAACAACAACAACAACAACAACAACAACAACAACAATTGGTCATTCATGTAGAAGCTCAAAATTCGTATATATTCCGATAATGTTAATTTTCGGAAAGCTCGTAAGTACATTTCGAAAGTTCGAAAAACATGAAAATCGCAAGCATTTAAAGTTTGGAGGTCTAGTATGAATTTACCGGTCGTCACGGTGGTACGTAAATTGCTTCAATTAAAAGGAGGATTTTACATACATGTATCTCAGTAAATGCATCTACTTATGTGGTATTCTGCAAAATATGAATTTTAATATGTAATCCTAGACATTGCAGCTTTGTTCATCAAAACCCTTCTCCAAATTTGGGAGTCATTCAATTTATATAAGGAAAATTAACAAAAGAAGTTTTTGAAAGAGGGGTTTTCCGCAATAAAGTTTGCTTTTTGAAGAGCACGAACGAAAAAAGAAAAAGTAAAAAATGTATAAAACTTACCTGAACTTTAGTCCGTTTTTTATTCAACTGCCCAACCTTTCAAACTTTTGATTTTAGTACCCGGCCTTTCAATTTGTTTAATTTAAGTGATTTGATAGCTCTTGGGATATAAAATTTAAACTAATTGCTTACTTGAATGAATTTATAGTTAAATGAATTGCACAAAATATGCTAACTAAAGCCATAAAGATAAACGGCATATTCGAATTTTGAAATTAAAAAGTAACTAATTGGCTCAAATCAAATAAATTAAAAGGTTGGATAGTAAAATCGAATTTTTTAAAGATTAGATAGTCAGATCAAAATGGGTGATAGTTGAGGTAAGTTTTTATACATTTTTACCCACCCCACTCCCCCAAACAAACAATCAAAAAAAGGTACAGAGGCCCCTTCTACTGGAGGACATTTTGAAATAGATTCTCTAGCTTTAAATAATCTGATTGGCATGCCTCAAATTTTTTTTTTTTTTTTATTGTGTCGATTTGAGTTATCAATGTTAGTTGATTTGGGATTCCGTTTGAATAGACACTTCTGCGAGTTATCACTTATCAGCTATTAATAAGCTCTGAAACCTAATAGAATCCCTGATTCAAATGATAAAAAAACTTGATCAAAACAAGTTTTTAGGAGAGAATCAACCGAAAAAAAAAAATTGAGGGGGTCTCCACACAGGGCCAGCAGGGGGGGCATTTGTGTAAATTGAGAATTTCTCAAACAAACAAAGAAAGCAGCAATCAACTGACCTGATGAGTCGAGATGAAGAATATATCCGGATCATCGTAAAATGCATCGCACGTTCCGTTACCATGATGAACATCAAAATCGATAATGAGGACCCGCTTAAGTTTATGCACATATTGTGCATAACGAGCGGCAATCGCGATGTTTCCGAAGATGCAGAAGCCCATCGGACCTTGAGGGACGGCGTGGTGCCCTGGCGGCCTTATTAAGGCAAATCCTGTTGCTGGGTCACTGCTGAGCCTTGATGCTGCAGCCTAGGATAAAAATACAACATTTTCTTGGTAAAGAACCACTGCAAAGAAAAGTTTGTACTAAATCATAACATAACAAATTTGTCAATTCCTTACTACCATTATTTACCAAAGAGGAAAAAAAAAAAAAAAAAAAGCAGGTTGGAGATTTGATATGAGTTCACAAGTGCTGAAACTTGCTTGTTTGAAAATTATGATTTATTTATAAATAAATAGGTGAAAACCTTCACAGACCTCACATCAACTATAGTGTGCTTTTAAATCGGTACCTGAACTTTAATAATTAGATTTTGCTACCTAATGCCACATAATGTTTGATTTTAGAAATTTTCTTCTTTTTTTTTTTTTGTTTAGAAGTTAAAGAGTTTCTTCAGAAAAGTTGTAGACTATCCCCTCCGGTAACAGAATATTCCGTTTTTAGACATTGAAACACTGCTGCACTTTGATAATGAGGTAATTAAATCGGAAAGACTCAAAGTTTAGACAGTGAAATCAAAACTTTTGTTGTTCCCGTAGCTGTTTCAAATTGCGCTGTAATTCAGGTAAGGTCAGTATATTTTTACCTCACAAGTATAATGAGTCTGAGTCAACAAAAAAGAAAAAAAATCTTACTTACCACAGAATCGACCAAGGAAAGTCCAGCGCCAGCTGCAGCAAGTGATTCTTGAAAGGTCTGTGAAGTACGGCAATACGTTAACAGTTAAAGGTGCAGATTGATAACATACCTGATTTAACACATTTCAGTTTTTCTGATTACACATATGTCGCCGTATTAAGAATTTAAACAAATATGAGGGAAGACATCAGACAGCATTCCTTCATTATGGATTTGCAGATTGCTACCCTGTCGTTGAAAGTGTAGCATATTGCTACTGTGTGGTTTTTCCTGTTTCCCATAAAGGGGTGTTTGGTTCCTCGGAAAAGCGTGGAAGACTATCTTTTGGGCACCGTTTTTCCACATTTTTCGTTTTCCATATGAGAAATTTGGAAAACGAAAACACTACTTTTCCATGAAATATGGAAAAAGAAAAATTTCAGGAAAACTACTTTTCCTAGGAACCAAACAGACAGAAAATACTTTTCCAAGCAAAAAACTATTTTTTGGGATATTTTCCGGAAAACCAGACACTCCTTGAGTATCGGCCATTCCAGTTCAGGTTGCCCTTGGCGAGTAACCAATTATTGTTTAGTATCAGAATGTGTGCTCTTATACGCAAAGCAAACCTACTTGCTGTTACCAAATGTAATTTAGCATATTATTACAGAACCCCAAAACAATAATAGTTAAAGAAAAAGAAGTGTACAAATATAAGTTGTAAGATCTAGAATATACGGTTTCAGTAGCATATGTTGGCCCAGATCCTTCGATGAAAATGAGGCCTTCATCTGACGCCATGGACATAGCCTACGGGAAAAGAGAAAAATGAAAACATTTTCTCAATTGTAGGATTGAAAAACTACTATGAAATTTTAATGAAATAAGATACCTTCTCAAGGCCCGTTACATAAGCTCTTGAATGAACACGAGCAATGTCGTCGATTGAAGCTGGCTGGAAACTTTGAACTTCAAGCACCTCTAAGCCACGATACTGAAACACAGGATGCCATACTTATAAAATTATTTTAAAAAAATATTAAACACACCACAAATTTTAGCTAACAAGAGATCTAACATTCATGAAGTCCACGCTGTCATATAGCAAAAAAAGTAAGAACCAACATGGAAGGTAGAGAATCAATAGACTTCTTGACAAACAGAAGATCAATTATTCCTTGATTATTTCGATGTGCTGACGATTACTATATTGAAGACTCTAGGAGTAATGACATATTTCCCAAGGAGCGGTATGCCATAAATTCAAACCAAAGACTAAGCGCCTATTTGGCCTCCTTCGGGAATAGCTTCTCTAGAAACTCAAGTGTTTGCTATGGTAAGAAGTCAAATGAGCTTTTGGAGACCAAAAGCAGAAGCTCCAATTTGAAGCTTATGACCGGCAGCAGCTGGGAAAAGGCAGTTAGTTCTTGCAAGCACCGGTTTGAGACAATTTGTTTTACGCAGAATATTCACAGCATAAAAGTTGAGAAACAGAATATTGTATTAGCATATCTTGCAGTAAAGAAGAAAGGAAGATAGAATTGGCAAAATGGTAAGTTCACCTTTGGGGTAAGCTCCAATCTTTCAAGAGCATCAACAATTGCTGGCACCCTTTTATTTGATTCAGGGTGAGAGTCCTAGACATTCAAATCAAACCAGAAGTATGAAAAAGGAAAAAGAAGAATATGCTAATTTAGAAAGGAACAGAAGAACATCTAATATCATCAGCTTTAAAGATACACACTTCTCTTATCCAAACCTAGTATTTAAACACTATAAAGACCTTCTGTCGATTCAAACTATTAAAACTATTTTTTGTGATAGCATACAACACGATATCAACATGTATTCTCATACCATCCGTTCACACTAGCATGCATAAACAAACAGTTATAATTTTCGTCTTTGTTTCTTAGAAAAAAATCATGAATAGTTCACAAAGTTTTGGTTGGACAAATAACTTTGAATTATTAAAAAGCAAAAAGAAAATCAATCTAAAAGTAATTGATATTTCCAACTATTCGAGATATTTTTGATTTAATTATAGCCAAAATGAAATTTTTATTGTGAATTTAACTTTTCTACACTCTGGGAATGAAAGAAGATATCATAAAACTTACGAAAATTTATGCTAATGGACTTTTACCATTATATATTGGTGTTTATTCAGCTAAACCTTTTTCAAATTTATTCTAAACTTATCAAAATTTTTCTGAGGTATGAAATTTTCAGCTTTTACCAGAAGGCCAAACTTGTCATTGTGACGGGAAATACCTTATTATGGCCCATGGCTGGAGCTACAGAATAGAGGACTCGTGCATCACGAAGTAAAACATCCGATGGAATTGAATATGGCTTCTTTTCACCGTCAATAAAAGCAACATCATCTTTTGCAGAGCATCTTACACATGACCTCAAACTTCTATAGAATCTTCTCGCAACACTTGCCAAATTCTTTTCTGAATGTAATCGACAGCAGCCCTCCAATAAATAGCAATGTCGTCTAATCAGCGGAAACATTTGCCCTAGATGACAGGAATTTCATAACTTTCAGGAAAGAAAAGCTAACAATTCAAATTTAAAACTACAAATTTTCAGCAGAAGAAGCTGTAGTGATGCCAAAGGCCTAAAATTGTTCTTGACTCGCAAATTATGCAGAAGCCAACAAAGTGCTTTTGCAAAAGTACAATACTATCAATCATGAGTTAATAACGAGACCTCTACATTGAACTAACATGAGTTTTCTCGCAAACAAATGGCATGCATGCACTTAGCACACATTAACTACACTACAATTGAGAAGCAAGAAATTTTTTTTAAAAAAAAATCGAATTACTATCACTTTACATTCTCCAAAAAGAAACACTAGTGATGCTAATAATCAATCTCAAGCTATCCAAGTGAGAACCAAGTGATTCTGCATGAGTATAATAGTATCATTTATTAGTAAAAATGAGAACTTTGCAGAAGAAAACATTACTACATTCTAAAAGAAAGAAACCCAACAATTAAAGTTCAAATACTTCAAAATTTCACGAAAAGGAGCACTATTAATTCTATGCAAAATATAACAAAGGGTTTCTGCATAGGTATAAAATTGTCAATCATAAGGGCATTTTCACAAACATATGGCATGCAAGGTAGTTAGTATAACTTTACTAAAATCTAAAAGAGAGAAAAAAAGGAAAAAAAAAGAAGAAGAAAAGAACCCACAACTTGAAATTTAAAGTTATATTAACTTTTCATAAAAGAGAAACACAAGTCATGCTAAAAATCATTCTCAACTAATGCAGAGCAGAACAAAAAGCTTCTGCATAATAACATTATCTTCAGTCACAAGTCAATAATGAGACCACTATGTTCAAGTAATGGCCTGTCTGTTTGTCAGTAAGTAATTTTCAGGTTGAAAATGATTTCTAGCAGAACTGAAGTTTAGGTAAAAAAATATATATAAAAAAATTCCGCCGCTATTTGTTCAATAGGGACCCAATGGCTTTGAAACTGTAATTATATCACTTTTTATTTATTTTTACGCAAATTCTCACACTATCATGTAAGAGGATGAGAAAAGTTGCAACATGTAAATTTTTATTTTTATCTCTCTTTCCGATAATTGACTTCGGCACCACACAAGGGCCCGAAAACTACTTCACTTCCCTCCACCTTCGGTGAAACAAACATGCCCTAACTACACATGGGCATTTCCACAAACACATGGTGTGCAAGGTACTTCAACAAAACATAACTATAATTCAATATACAACAAAGAGAAAACAACAATTCAAATTAAAAATTTCATCAAAGTTTCATAAAACAAGTGCTCTCAACTTTAAAAGTTGGGACTTTTTCCTCTTCAAATTTCTAACTCCCAAATGCGAATTAAATAAAAAAAAATTGAAGAAAAATACATAAAACTAATCCTTTAACATGCATCACTAAACTACAATATATAACAAAGGGAACCCAATAATTGAAATTTAAAATCACATTAAATTTTTCATAAAAACAAACACTAGCAATGCCATGAATCATTCTCAAATCACGCAAAATACAACAAACAAAGTGCTCCCAAATTTAAAAATTGGGTCTTTTTTGCTCTTCTAATTTGTTAACTCCCAAATCCGAACTTAAATTCAAAAAAAAATTGCAGGAAAACAGAAAAGATAAATCCAATCCTTAACATGTACCAGTGAGGGTTGGATAATGGAGCGTGGTGAGCTCCATGATCGGGGAGAGTTTTTTTTTTTTTTTTTTTGGTTTTTTTCATAATTTTCCCACCACATAGTAATAATAATATAAGATAAAAAATATATATCTATTTTAAGATGAGAAAAAGGTAAAAGTGCAGGATGCCCCCTCATCTATAGCTCGTTTTGAAACAACTCCCTGAACTTGTTTTCTTTTTTTTCCTTTTCTGATTGGAAAGAAATTAAAAGGTTTATCAAATTTTGTGATATATATTAGTAATTTATTAAATTTAATAATAATAAATTATTTTTAGTTAATAAAATTGAACTAATTAGCAGTTGATAACTTTAAATTAGATTTGATAAAATTTTTAACTTAATTACGTATAAAAATTGAAATAAAATCTTATAAACTGAGTCTCAAAAAAAAAAAGATAAACTTCAAATATTACCCCAGTGGTTTCGCACTTTCTCACTTTAGTACCCTGTGATTTAAAGTGTATCAAGTTAGTGTCCTGACGTTTTATTTTTATCTTTTCGTCAACTTTTCCGTTAATATTTCGTTAAATTATATACAAAAAATTTCAGATACCC
This sequence comes from Ananas comosus, assembly GCF_001540865.1. NCBI lineage: Eukaryota > Viridiplantae > Streptophyta > Magnoliopsida > Poales > Bromeliaceae > Ananas > Ananas comosus. The sequence continues at coordinate 1,579,292 of NC_033640.1, forward strand.
CACCTAAATTTATCGAATATTCACTTTAATACCTTTTGGTTTTAACTTTATCACTGATTTAACGGAAAAAATTAGTGAAAGCGATAATAAAAAATAAAAATGAAACACATGGCACTAAATTGATACACTTTAAATCATAGGGTATTAAAATGAAAAAGTATGAAGCCACAGGAGTGGTATTTGAAGTTTTCCAAAAAAAAATAAAAACTTATCCGTCTTTATTATTGGTTTTGGACCCAAAATAAAACTTGTCCCAAAGTTTAGTCACAAAATAGTTTTGGGCCTATTTGGACTTTTCCTAATCTAACCCAAGCTTGGCACAAAATTAAAAGCCCTTTCAAATTTTTCCTTCTTTAATATTATAAATAAAATATAACAAGAGTTAATTTAAAATGCTTTTAAAAATAAATCAGGTTATTTAATTACGCGTCATCTCACAATTAAGCAGCTAAATAGACCATCAGTTTTATTAAATTTGATTTAGAACCTTTAAACCGTCTGAAAATCAAATTTCGCTATATTATGATATTATTTATCTACTGATCGAGTGATTTCAAATTTATTTTCTCTTTATCATTAAAAATTATTAATTTCAAGATTACTTGAATACTAAACTAATGATTTCGCAAAATTACAAAGTTCGGAACCCAAAATGTTCAAATAGCTTAGATCAAATTTAATGATGCTGATCATTAATTCAATATTTCACTGTGAGAAATTATGTTTATCGTATACAATTTTTTTTTTTTTTACTTTAAACTCTCATATCCTTTTAACAATAAGTTATTATAGATAACAAAAATAAAAATAAAAAGTTACATAAATTAGAATTTATATTTATTTATTTTAAATACATGAATTGGAACCATACAAGGCTCCCCGGGTTTGGGGGCCCCTATGGGACCCACTACATTTTTTGTTTCTCTCTCTCTCACAATATTTATTTATTTATTTATTTATAATTTAATTATTTATTTAATTTTTATTTATTTATTTATACACTAATTTGGAACTCAGAAAACACCTATCCTTATTTTGGAGGGTTGTGGGCCCACATTAATTTTTTGAAGGATTAATTGCACATTAGGTCTAATCTTTTCACTTTTTTTTATTTGGTCCCTAATCCCTAAACTTTGCATATTTTTTGTTTTAGTTCACAAATAATTTTTTAAGGATTAATGTATATAATAATAATATAATATTTGGTAGTTGAATCTTTTACGGTGTAAAAAATATCTATTTTGATTTCGCATGTCTTTTGATTAGTCTTATTTTTTATGCTTCTGATAATTATCTACTGATTTCTTCGCTAATTTACATTTCGAAATCGAACACTTTATTAGTTGTATGTGTAACGATAAAAGTTAATGAGGGCACAATAAAGACGTTGCGGCTAAGAATACCAAAGATAGTATTTTTACTCTACTTAGTTTTTTTATTTTTTTTTTGTAAATTCTATCTTGATGATAATAGAAAAATATTATTTATCTTTCTTAAATACTTGTAATACCGCTGGTTGTTTTATTTTAAAACTATTTTATTCATTTACGTATTACTCCAATTATTAATTTCTCCTGTATACGAAACTAGCTGAGCCGTAACAAAGCCAAGCTACAACCATATAGATAATGAGCTACTAATGAAAACATATATATATAATATATAATATATATATATATATATATAATATATATATATATATAATATATAGAGCCTCCGTGCTCTGACGCGTTTCGAGAGGAATTTTCGAATCGACGATCGCTCCGTTAGTCTTGATCTAGCGCATTTGAAGTTTCTAGAAAATAAAATTTTGTAATTTTTTGATACCATTTACTTGTGATCGAAAGGATTCAAAATCCATAATATTCAATGGTTGATATCTGCCGTTTCAAATTTAAGCGGGTAGAAGTATTCAAATTCAGATGAAACTTTGATACAAAATTCTTTATACTATCTACAACAAATCAATATTTGTGATCGAAAATTTTAGTGCTATATCACCGACTTTTTATAGATTTTTTATCTTAGCCGTTAAAATTATTAATTTTGAATCCTTTCGATTGCTAGGTAAATGATATCTAAAAACTGCAAAAATTATTATCTAAAAACTTCAAATAAGCTAGATCAAGTTTAACGAGCTAATCGTTCAATTCGAAGAACTTCTCTCAAAAACGGTCTCAGAGCACGAGGCCTCCTGCTCCTGAGAGCAGCAGCATCTGCTATAATTATAGTAATATATATATAATATATATATATATATATATATAAAATAAAGTACAATTCAAATTTATAAAGTTCATCTGTTTGACAAAAATGAAGGCATAGCTTAGCTGCATTAATTAATTAGTCCATTAGTTAACTAGGTGATAATGAGAGCTTATGTAATTGTGAATGCACGTAGAGTTTTTTTTTTTAAGAGATAGATAGCACGCTACCCGCTTCGTTTATTTCATTTAAAAATAAACTTAGCTAGAAATATAAATCAACTAAAATTTAAACTTGGGTCTCAGGTACCAACTATCAAGTCCTTTACCACTTGCTCTAGAAACGGTTGGTGTGAATGCAAATAGAGTTAAAAATGAAGGAGTAATATGAAAAACAAGTTGGGTTGTAAGTTTGAGATATTTCTTGTTTCCTCTTCAGTTGAAGAGCCCTAAACCCTAAACCCTAAACCCTAAACCCGAAGGACAAATCATCAGCCGCTGTTCGAAATAAAGTTTTAGCAAACTATTGATATGCGAGAACAATACAATCATGAGAAATTTTTTATTATTATTTTTTGGAAAAACTTCAAATACCCCCTTGTGGTTTTATTTTTTCTGACTTCAATATCCTGTGGTTTAAACTGTATCAAGTTAGTACTTGTAGTTTTGCACTTTTTCACTTTAGTATCATGTGGTTTAAAGTGTATCAAGTTAGTACCATGTGGTTTCGTATTTCCTCATTTTAGTATCCTATGGTTTCGCACTTTCTCACTTTAGTATCCTGTGATTTAAAAATCAAATGGTACTGACTTCGATACAAAAATAAAACCACAAAATACTAACTTGATACATTTTAAATCACATGGTACTAAAGTGAGAAAGTGCGAAACCTAACTTGATACACTTTGAACCACAGAATACTAAAATGAAAAAGTACGAAACCACATAAGGGGTTTTTGAAGTTTTTTCTTATTTTTTTAAAACAACACGAAAGTATCCGTTTGAATTACTGGAGATCACTAGTATATGATATGAGATGCAAAACAATAGTCCAAAGCTCAGAACAGTAAAAGAGCCTTTGAAACAGAGACAAGAAGTGCAGAGCTCTGAACTTGGGAACTAATAATACATTTTTCTGCATTCAGCCAGCACAAAAGTTCGATAGGAGTTAGGAGATTACTCAATTCAAGCTGTGAGACTTGCCTCTTCTCTATTGCCAACAGAAGAAAAACAGTATTCCTCATCATAAGGCCCACCGAATCCAGCAGCTGCAGGACCATCAATGTCATTAGCATCTCCTAACCTCCCTAGTTCAAATTCCTCCAACTCATTACCAAAGAAATGCATGTTCAGATTTCCATTCAATCATATTCAAATCTAGATTTACTATAGATAAAGGTCAATCCTAATAGATATAGAACTACTTGATATGGTATATTTTATTTATATTTCATCTATTTTAAATTTAAATAGAATCCTAATCAGACTTTGATGGGAAGTCGATTTGAACTCTATATAAAATGGTATTGGTCTTGCCAACTTCTCATACGCATTCTGGTGAAGAATTACCATCGGTTCCACAGGTAGAGTGCCTGAAATAGGAGGAGAAATCAAATTACTCAAGTTCGGTTCGTGACTTCCAGATCATAGCCGAACTTCTCGTTTTCGCAGATTGATCAAGAATTTCTTTTCTGTGGCGCTCTGTGAGTCATTTTATTTTATTTGATCCTGGACTTTGGTATGTATTTAATTTGCTATTTATTTTACATACCTTGAAAATCTATCAAATACATACTGTGAAGCATCAAAACGGGTGTTCTCTGCGAAAAAAGAATAACAAAAAAAAGTTTAAACACATAATCTACGGACTAGAATAAACAGAAAACATTAACGCGCATAGATCAGCCAACGAGCATGCACATTCATCTGGTACATGCATACTCAATATACCAAAAAATAGAAAGGTAAAACAGCACCCGTCAGCTTAGCAATTAGGCATGCTGAAGGGACAAGTAAAGGCTTGTCTTATTGATGCGCAACTTGGATTCACTATTTCAGTACTACGAAAAAAATAGGGAAAACTTCAAAAACCCCTCCTGTAATTTCACAATTTTTTATTTTAGTGCCCTATGATTTAAAGTGTATCAAATTAGTATCCTATGGTTTCTCACTTTATCACTTTAGTACCTTGTGGTTTAAAATGTATCAAATTAGTACCTGTGGTTTTGCACTTTATCACTTTAGTACTCTATGATTTCACACTTTATCACTTTAGTACTCTATGGTTTAAAAAATCACAGGGTACTAACTTGATACAAAATTAAAACCACAGGGTACTAAAGTGATAAAGTGCAAAACCACAGGGTACTAACTTGATACGCTTTAAACCACAGAGTACTAAAGTGATAAAGTGAGAAACCACAGGGTACCAACTTGATACATTTTAAACCACAGGGTACTAAATTGAAAAAAATTGAAACCACAAGGGGGGTTTTGAAGTTTTTCCAAAAAAATAATGAAGTGACAAGAAACAGCTAGCCCTACAAAAACTAAGATCAAAAGACACACTAATTGAATGAGATGAAGAGTTATCTAGCAAACTTTATTTAAATTCTTCTTTAGACTAAGACAGAGTAAATTATGATAACATTAGAACTACAACAAACATAGAATGGTAGGGCCCTAAGTTCAAAATCAATCACGCAAATAATTTCTCTTTTTAACCAAGCGCACAGAGATGGATGACAACTACTGATACCAATTTGCCATAATTTAAGCTCGCCGAATTCTAGCTAAATAGTTAGAAGTTTCAGCCCTGAACAACTTCGAAAAATGTCAAAATGAATATATCATCAGAAATGTCATTCCAACACGATTACACACCAATTAACACTCAGCAAAGATATCCTCCTTCACATAAAACTCTACTAACAATACAACAATCTCTGATTAACAGCTATATATATGAATCCAACATCAAGTATTTTAACACATGTTCTTTTAACAACACAAAGAAAACAACTAATCTTCCTTTAACAACAAAAAAGAAAAAAAATAGCTGATATGTCCAAATTTAAATATTACATAAAGAGAATAATCTAGATAAGTCAAAAATTAGTAACAGAATAATCTAGATAAGATGCTTCAGATCAATTCCTGCTATTCCCACTTACATATCCTTCTTTGTCCTAATATTTTCATGCCCCTTTAGTAATATCATGTTCAAGCCGATCAAAGTCGACCTCAGCTCTTCGTATGGGTGGGTTCACAAAATGAAGGCATCTATACAACATGTTTACGTGCTTCTATATACCAATAAAATGTATATAATATAAGTTAATACAACATTTTATTTACTAATTTTTTTTTTTCATAAAGTTACTCCTATAAAAGATCAACTACTCGGCGATAAAATTTTTATTACAACAAAATAAAAAGAACTATTATTTTTGAATAATTATTTTAATATATATTGACTACTATATTATTTTAAAGAAATATATTTCATTGTATGGTTTGCACTGTCTAAATTTTCATGTTTAATTAGCTTATTTTATAAGACAAAAAATGCTAATTAAGTTTGTATAAATTTTACATCTCATTGTTACAGCCGTTAATCAATCATTATTAGTGTATGCGAATGCACACGCGCACGTGAGCACAAACTCACATAAAGTGATGAGACTAACATTAAAAAATTTAACGTAAAATCTTAAAATTACAAGATTTAATTTCTACTTGTAAATAAATAAGTAGCATTACTCTACTTTTTGATAATAAACTGTGAACTAATGTATGAACTTCCACAAAAATATCTATTAATTTAACAAATTTCTACTTAAATTAATCGAAATGATTGTAGAAATTAAAGTTTGGAAAGTGTTTTTGGAAAAAAAAAAAAAAAGGAAAAAATAAGGGTGCCATTTTCAAAATATGCTATAGTTGAAGTATTTTTTAAAAATTTTTAAAACTTTTATAATTTAAAATTTTACATACGAAATAGAAAATTACTTTATTAAAAGTAACTTGATTTTTAAATTAATTTAGCTAAAATTTTTAATTATTTTAGGAACATGATGGACTTTAGCGACATCAACTGCCATTGAAGCCTTAGTCAAGATAAAGACCGGCTACTTTAATTGATTTATCACCACAATATATTATTCACGGCCTTAACAAGGGATATTATGGTTGGTCTGACCACGGCGGTTGAAAAATTGTGAAAAAAAGTAGTGTAGTAATGAAGAAAGCTTAACCCTGTGTAGATTGTAGATGTTTAAGAATAATTAGAAACTTTGATAAAAAAAATAAATTATTGTATGTCTCGACAGTTAGTACATTTAGACGAAAACATATAATTCAGTTATATTACCATTAATATTCAGAGATTTGAAAATGTCCCCTCTGGTGATGAACATGCGCTTTTGAAAGCGGTTGCTCACCAACTTGTTGTATGCGGAATCCAAACTAACGACTTTTTCAAAAACTACGACGGTGGAATTATAAAAAGAAGCAACATGTCAGAGAGGATTATCACACTCAATCATTCTATCCTAATTGTTGGATATGGAGAAAAGAACGGGTTAAAGTATTGGATAGTGAAAAATTTTTGGAAAAAAAAGTGGGGCGAGGAAGAGTATGTAATAATTGAACGAAGAGTAGGAATAGCAGGAATTGATCTGTAAGCATCTTATCCTGTATAATTGTTTACATTCAATCGTGCAACCTTTTGAGGAGTCATACTTCTGTTCACTTGGATATTAGGTAACCAATTTTAAATTATTATCTAGATTATTCTTTTTTTATCATTTTAACGAGTAGAGGAATTGATCTGGAAGTATATTATTCTGTATAATTATTTACATCTAATCGTGCAGCCTTTTGTTTAAATTTGGACATATTAACTATTTTTTTCTTTTTTGTTGTTAAAGGAAGATGATTAGTTGTTATTTTTTTTGTTGTTAAAAGAACATGTGTTAAAATACTTGATGTGAGATTGTTAACAGCTATATATATGAATCCGGCATCAAGTATTTTAACACATGTTTTTTTAACAACAAAAAGAAAAGAACTAATCATTTTCTTTAACAGTAAAAAAAAGCGAATATTTCCAAATTTAAAAATGATAAAAAAAGAATAATCTAGGTAATAATCTAAAATTGGTTACCTAATATCCAAGTGAACAGAAGTATGACTCCTCAAAAGGTTGCACGATTGAATGTAAACAATTATACAGGATAAGATGCTTACAGATCAATTCCTGCCATTCCTACTCTTCGTTCCATTATTACATACTCTTCCTCGCCCCACTTTTTTTTCCAAAAATTTTTCACTATCCAATACTTTAACCCGTTCTTTTCTCCATATCCAACAATTAGGATAGAATGATTGAGTGTGATAATCCTCTCTGGCATGTTGCTTCTTTTTATAATTCCACCGTCGTAGTTTTTGAAAAAATCGTTAGTTTGGATTCCGCATACAACAAGTTGGTGAGCAACCGCTTTCAAAAGCGCATGTTCATCACCAGAGGGGACATTTTCAAATCTCCGAATATTAATGGTAATATAACTAAATCCTATATTTTAGTTTAGACGTACTAATTGTCGAGAGATATAATAATTTATTTTTTTATCAAAATTTCTAAATATTTTTAAACATCTACAACCTGCATAAGAATAAGCTCTCTCAGTTACTACACTACGCTTTTTCACAATTTCCCAACCTACGTGTTCAAACCAGCCGCAGCATCCCTTATTGAGGCCGTTAATAATATATTGCAGCAATAGATCGATCAAGTGGCCAATCTTTATTTTGATCAAACCTTCAATGGCGACTGATGCAGCTAAACCCAAAATATTACTAAGATAATTTAAAATTTTAGCTAAAATAATTTAAAAATTAAGTTACTTTTAATAAAATAATTTTATATTTCGTAAGTATAATTTTAAATTATAAAAATTGTAAAAATTTTACAAAAAATGCGTCAACTATAGCTCATTTTGAAAAGGACACGCTTACTTTTCCTCTTCATTTTCAAAAATACTTTTCTAACTTTAATTTCTACAATCATTTCGATCAATTTAGTTACAAATTTGTTAAATTAATTGATCTTTTTATAAAAGTTCATACTTTAGATTATAGTTTACCATCAAAAAGTAGAGTAACGCTACTCCTTTATTCAAAAGTAAAAATAAATTTTATAATTTTAAGATTTACGTCAAATTTTTTAATACTTGTCTCATCACTATATATATGCATTTGTGCACGCGCGCACGTGTGTGCGTGCGCGTACAGTAAAACCAATAACGATTGACTAACGGCTTAAGCGGTAAGATGTAAAATTTATATAAACTTCATGTGTGTATAATTAGCATTTTTTGTCTCATAAAAATAATCTAATTAAACATGAAAAATTAGACAGTGCACACCAAATAATGAAACATATTTTCTTTAAAATAATATAATAGTAAATATATATTAAAATATTTACTCAAAAATAATAATTCAAATTATTTTGTTGAAATAAAAATTTTACCGCTGAATAGTTGATATTTTATAAGAGTATCGGCTCCCCTCTCTCTCCAGTCTATGGTCAACTGCATGCACATAACGAAAAGAACTCCCTCAACTCGAAGTAGAGTATAGCCGCTGATAAAAAAAAACAAATAAAAACATTAGTAAATAAAATGTTGTTTTAACTTATATTATATATATTTTATGGGTACGTAGAAATATTTAAACTTGTATAGATGGGTCCACTTTATGACCCCATCCATACCAAGAGTTGAGGTCAACTTTGATCAGTTTGAACATAATATTATTAAAATTAGATTAAATTTTTGATACCGTAATGTTATCCAAAAAGAGTAAAATTCAAATCGACCCGCTTTAGCTCATTTTCACTTTACTCATATTTCACTTTACTCCTATATGTTTTAATTTTTTTTTTCGCTATATTTTTTTTCCCCAAATAGGGTGTTAAATTGAAAATCTATAAAAGAATCATAGGATGGCAAAATAAAAAAAATATGCTAAACCACACGGAAGCAAAGTAAAATTTTTGGAACCACAGGGTGAAATGAAAATGAGCTAAATGAGGTAAACCACAAGGAAGCAATTTGAAATTTATCCATTAAAATGTGATGAACCATTTAACACGGAGAAGGAAAAGACTACTTGTACATTATTTTAGGCAATGTCAATCTTAGGACATCTAGAGTTTAGATTAATTACATGAATTTTTAAATTAAAAAAAAGAGCGATAAGATCATTATAAAAAGTGGCTAGAAGTAATTATTGAAGTGGAAGATGCAGGCAGATGAATTGTGCTATGAAGAAAGATTATATTTATTTTTTCGAAAAGAACTCACACGTTGATAATATTTTGAAAAATCAATTCGATTAAACAAAAAAACATATAGGAATACAATAGCAGCTGAACTAGGCTGGAATACTATCAATAGCACTAAGCTATTGGTGCTATTAGTTTTTTAGTCCTTGGATTGATAAATGTGTGGTTAGGATGATGTAGGCCCCTGAGGGTTGAGTGAGTGGTTTGTTAAATAGTATGATCTAACAGGTAAATCTAACGGTAGAAAACTCGATAGCACCAAATCCTTGCTGCTATCGATAATATCCCAGCCGGACTCTATATATATAAAGAGAGAAGATAGAGAAAGAGCTCTATTTCTTATGAGTGTAGAGCTCTTTGTACTCATAAATTTTTGGCCATTGGATGAAGGGATGTGCAGTTAGGATGACAATGGTCCCAGTTAGGATTATAGTGGTCCTTAGAGTTAAGTGAATGGTTGATTAAATAGTATGATCTAATGAATGAAAATGGTGAAAGGTATAGATCTAACCATCAAAAATTTATGAGTACAAAAAGGTCTATACTCACAAGAATATATGCTTCATGCTTCTCTTATGAACAAACAATTAACAGATATTTATTGAATAATAATACGTAAAATTAATATTGAGTAAAATCGAATGAGATTGTGAAGAAAGCAAATGTTATTTAAAATAGACCCTATTATAACATAATTTTCATTAATTACTTTCTTATCATGTATGTTGCAACAATAATCTATACTAATCTATGAATCCCCAATATCTTGCTGACATGGCGTTACCTCCTTCTTTCAAAACTGCTCTATTTCATCTCCCAACCTCCAAAACCCCTCATCTTCAAAACCGTTTCCTCCTTATCTTCCAATAAAACCACAATTGAATGCATATAATTGCATCAAAACTATTCCCTCTCATCTCCCAACCTCCAAAATCCCTCATCTTCCAAAACCGTTCCCTCCTCAGCTCCTAATAAAACCACAATTGAATGCATGTACTTCAACAAAATTTTGTAGGATTATTGATCTTCCATCCGTTGAATTGAGAGCGCAATAGAATAGAAAGTTCGATTCCTTATAGCTCTACTTCTAGCAGTAGTTTCTTTTTTCGTTTTTTACATTTAATTTGTTGTTCGCTTGGATTTTAGGAAAGCATTTTTGGGTGTTTTTTTTTTAATTTTTGGCACATTTTATGTTTTTTTTTTTAAATCGTTCTAACTTCTTGAAAAGTTTCCTTTTGTTTCAGAGAGATGATCTTTTTTGTCTGAATGTTTTGAATATTTTCCCAATATTATTATGGGGATTTTCTCCTGAGAAGCTTATTCAAGGGCTTTTTATTGTTGGTTTTATTGTTGGTTTCTATATTCCCCTCTTAAATACAAGCCGACACTAATGTGACACTGATAATATTGGATTATTATCATAGTGTATTATACAATAATTAAAATATCGTGTCGATGTCCGGCTATATATATATATATAATATATATATATATATATATATATAGTATATATATATATATACTATATATAGAATTATAATATATAATGCTCGGGGTTACTTCATTATTGATTTTTAAAAAATTGATTTGCGTCAAAAAAAGAATCGGACGGATGAATCTGCTTATTTGATTTGTTAAATGTCAATTAAAATCTTTTCAGTGTGCTATTTAATATTTATTATTTTTCACTTGCAATATTTCAAATATTTTTTTTATAATATCTATGTAATAATTTTTCTTCTCATATAATTCTTACTTTTTATTTTCGGTTTCTTTTATTATTTTTTGTTGAGTTGTGATTCCATTTTAAATATTTTTTAATGTGTTTTTTATATTATTAAGTCTAATCAAATATGGTTATATTTTTTTTTCTTCTTTACATTCATATTTATTTATTTAATTTGTAAATTTTTATTAAAATATTTTTTTTCGCTGCATCGCGCGGGTCACTACACTAGTATACTATTTATGAGAAAAGGTGACCTTCACTCATAATAAAGAAAAATCTAAATAAAGTAAGGCTAAAAAGAAGAAAAGAGGAGGCACGCAAAAAACTCATATACCTCTTTATACTTGTTTATTTATAGCAGCACTACTTTTCTTCGATAAACTACAAATGTAAATTTAATATTGAGTACTGAAATCGAATGAGATTGTGAAGAAAGCAAATGTTATTTAAAATAGATCCTAATATAATATATTTTCTACTAATTATTACTTTCTTATCATGTATTTTGCAACAATAATATACCATTTATCAAGGCGACCTTCATTTATAATAAAAATTTTAAATAAAACATGACTAAAAAGAAGAAAAGAAGACACACACAAAAAACTCATATACCATTTTGTATTTTTCAAAATAGAGAAACTAATTACGAGATTATGGCACCCAGAAAATTAAGGAGGTGAAAATGTACTACTACTACTACCTGTGCTAGAATGAGGGTGGCCGCGCGCCGCCCTCCTGCAGCTCTTGAAAACGTGCGTAATAGACTAGACGGCCTCATCTTTCCGGGAAGGAGGGAGAGGGTGGCTGGGAGTGCAACGGAAGACTGAGCTGCTGCTGCTGCGGACGGTGGGAGTTCTCTTTTTTCTTCGTGGAGTTTTGAGTAACTATCCCAGTGGGGAGGTGGGGTGTGAAAGAAAAGAGCAGGCTAATAAATAGGGGAAAGATTAAATAAAATATTATTTTATGTGAGCTTGGAGAAAAGTGGAGCACAGCTTTAAAACAAAAGACTCCCGCAACAAGACAATTCACTGCTCTCTCCACAGGGATTGAGCAGGAAGTAATAATTAGATGCACCCGGTGCACTGGCAGCAGATGCACCATACACCCTTATATATATATTCTATATATATATAGAGAGAGAGTTGAGCTAGAATACTCTCAAAAGCACCAAGGGGTTGGTATTTTTAAGTTTTTAGCCCTTAGATGGAGAGATGTAGGGTTGAGATGATGGTGGTAGGTGGTGGTAAGTAGAATAGTATTTAATCCAAAGGTTATTAGTAATCAAAGAGTAAATCCAAAGACTAAAAACAAAAGAGCACAAAAGGGTTGGTGCTTTTGAGAATATTCTAGCTCAATTAAATATATATATATATATATATAGAGAGAGAGAGAGAGAGAGAGAGAGAGAGAGAGTAGGTCTTGTGTGCTATTAGGAGCACGAAGCCCTCCTTGTTCCTAAGCCGTTTTCGATCATGAAGCTTCCGAATCAACGATTGGCTGCGTTAGACTTAATCTAACCTATTTGAAATATCTAGAAAATAAATTTTGCGATTTTTCGATATCATTTACCTAGCGATCGAAATGGTTCAAAATCAAAGGCTGAAAATAAAAATTTCATAAAAAGTGGTGATATATCACTAAAATTTTCGATCGGAGATATTAATCTTGCTGTAAATAGTATAAAAAATTTTCTATCAAAATTTTATCTGATTTGAATACTTCTACACCGTTAAACATGCAAATGGTATACATCAACCATTAAAAATTTTGACGCTATATTAAATCTAACGAAGCCGATCGTCGATTTGAAAACTCCATCATCAAAAACGGCTTAGGAGGACGGAGGGCTCCGTGCTCCTGATAGCATACAAGACCTACTCTATATATATATATATATATATATATATATATATATATATATATATATATATATATATATATATTCAATCTTTTAATTAAAGGGTTTAGATTACAGGGGTAGAGTTTAGATTATAAGGTTTAGGTATTAGGTTTTTTTAGCCCTTATTTGGTTGGGGGTTAAGGGGTGGAATAACCCCTTAACCCCCATTTTATCCCCAAACATCCCAAAAAATAGGTGGGGTTAGCTAACCCCACCTAACTCCACCTTAAATAAATTATCCCGGGTTAGCTAATCCCACCTAACCCCACCAAACTTCAACCAAATACTATTTTCTATTCATAATAATCCACTATCTTTCTTATCACACCTACTCCAACCAATCATTATCCTTCTTTATCAATCATTATCTTCTTATCCCACCTACCCAACCAAACACTATTTTTCATTATTCTAGACTAACTCCAACCCGCAACCAAACATAAAAAAACTTTAACCCCACTTTAACCCTGAACTTAACTCTATGTATGGAATAGCTACTTTTTCCTTAACTCTGAACCAAACGGAGGCTTAGGGTTTAGAATATAGGGTTTTTGAGTTTTAACTTTAAAAATATTATATATTATATTTATACAATCAAATAAAACTCTAAGCTCTAAATACCTAAACCTTAATCTGTATCCTAAACCCCAGAATGTAAATTCTATATCTTAAAAAATTATAACAAAAGTTACTTGCATCAGGTGCACCCAATGTGCTCACAGCAAGGGGGGAACTGCGCCAAAGGACTTTTGGCCCTTTAAAGCTGCTTTTTTTTTTGCCCTTTTCTTTTATCAGATTTTATACATCCCAAAGCTCAAAATTATATTAAATTTAATAATTTATTAGTATTTAACTGTTAATTACTCTAGGTTTATTTACATCAAATTAATTAATTAAAATTATCAAATTAGATAAAATTGCAAATGAATTTAATAAAATTTTATTTTTTTCCGGACTACAATTACTTATTTCTATTAAAATAAAAACAACACAAAAGGTAGTCGGTCCTCTATGGTAGTGGAAAAGACAAACTGTTTTTCTTAAAAGTGATTACAAAATAAACTGCTATTTGCTTCCTTGCTCTTCCTTATGAATCAAAGGATTTTATTTTAAATATAATTGCCTATATACCCTTCATACGTTGAAAAATATCCGATTTATCTTTCTTCTTTTTTTTTTAACTACTCCTTATATGTTTCACCGTTATTGCAAAATATCCCGGCAGTTATCTCCTATTAAGTTAACTTGGGTTAAACGTGAGTTAAATATCTACCGCAGCTAAAAAATATAAAATACCAATTTTGCACTTAACTTAAGGACAAATAAGAAATGTTGGTGACGGTAAAGGGTATATTTGAAAAGACCAAAAGTCAAAATACTTTTTGTGCCTCTGAATTTAAGGGCAAATAAGAAAGTCGGTGATTGTGGAAGGATATATTTGAAATGGCAAAATAATAATTTTACAGAGATAACAGAGTTCATTAATAGATTTTAACTTTTTAGGGATATATTAGAAATATGTTGGAACATAGAAAGGATATTTTCAATATTAACCTTTTAAGAAAGGTAAATCAAAAAGTCAGAAACTTTTCAGAGGTATATAAACAACTGCCCCTTTATTTTACCACCTTATAGTCTAATAATTAGTACACTTATATACTATTATTTTATTTCTATTCAAGCTTCAAAACACGTCAGTGAGTAGGATAGTAAAACCATACATTTTAGAAAACATAGTTATAAATATAAATTACCCATCATTTCAAATACAAGTGACAAAAAATTTGATACCGGTTAGTTTGGTTTATATTTCCAGCTTTATTTATTTTTAAAAACAAATAAACGAAGTGAGTAATGTACTACATTTTTCTCAAAAAATTAATAATTATAAGTGCAAATTAGAAAATAATAAATTAATAAAATGATAAATTGATGGACCACAATTTTAATTTTATTAACTAAATAATAATATATAGTTCATGAACATAAGAGATCATAAATATTAGTAACAATAACCCGACTAAAACATCTTGAGAAAATTATTAATAAATTTGATTAGCTTTCATTCTATTTAACTTAAATTACTTAGTTTATAATATTAAATTTAAAATTTAAGAAGCTTCCTATAAAAAATAGTAAAAGTGAGAAAGCTATTTAAATAGACCTACCGGGAGGGTTTTCATTTACTTTTATTAGGGTCCGTTTAATTCAGCGTAAAATCATAAAAGATAATTTTTCGTAAAAAAATTTTTTTGTGAAAAAATAAAATTTTATATTTTCTAGTATTTAGTTTGTAGGATTCTTTTTCACTAACATTTACTTGGTTAAAAGAAAAAAAACATATTTATTTGTTTTTTGACACTGTACAAAATCTTCATTTATCTTTGACATTGCACATCAAATTGCGTTTTTTTTTTTTTTTTTTTTTTGATTCATTAAGATGCAGTTTAGTTGGGGAGTGATAGTGGATTGTGAGAAGAATACTCACATTTATCTAATATTTAGAATTAGGCTGGAATACTATTAATAGTAAAACGTTCTTTTTGCTATCAAATTTTTAATCCTTGAATGAAAAATTATAAGGTCAGAATGATATTAGTCGGTTAGAGTTGAGTGATCCCTCTAGGGTTGAGTGGTCTCCACCGGATTATAGTATTTAATCTAATGGTTAGAAATAATGAAAAGAGTTGATCCAAAGGCTAAAAAACTGATAGTAATAATAGAATTTTGCTACTAATAATAGCCCAGTCCAACTCCTAATATTTATGTCAAAAATCCCTGTTTTCTCTCTTAAAATCTAACTTATGTATTTACAGTTCATGCTGAGTTGTCATTTCTGTAACAAAACTTGCTTTTGTTCGCTGAGGTCCTGTTTGGATGTTGGGACATGACATAAGGTTCTAATTATGATTTTCAATATGGCATATTTCACCTTTGAGGTGATTTATTTCCTTGGATTTTGGGATATTCAACCTTCTTACACTTTTAGCCAGTTTTCTCTGTTCTTCTCGACAACAAACTAATAAATGGACCTTCAGTAACAAAGGGACATTTGTCAGATGCGGCCTAAAAACAGGTCTGATAGTAGAGTACTAAAAAAATATCAGTTTTAAGCAACTGGTGCCAATTTACCAAGATGACAATAGGTAGTTAATTTACTTGAAAATGTTGGCTTAAGCATGGTTGTTTAGTAGAGGTTGTGTCTTGTAATCATCTGGTATTTCTCGTCAAGGCCATCTATTATCATGACTGTTCCATTACTATTTTACCATCTCTTTTGTCAAGTATTTAGAAGTACATAGGCATATCTAAAATAGACATATCTAAAATACACATATATGTTCTGACTATAAGATTCAATCATACACAAATTCACATACACATTTATGTGAAATTCACATACATGTGAGGTTTCGCCGATTGAGTACAATCGGGTGAAGGAGACCTTTAGAGCCTTAGATTTTAAAAATCAGTTGATGAAGAAGTTCTAGAGTGCTAATCAGATGGAGTGGAAATGATTGGAGGATTGCCACATGGTCTGTTGTAGAATCAGAGCTAGATGTCCGCACATTCTGAGGTGAGAAAAATGGTGTGTATAATAGAGAAAACATAAAACTGGCTTATATCGCAAATACTGATAAATTTTCTCCTACAAAAAAGGAAAAAAGAATTTTTTACTTTATTCTCTAATATTCCCTAATATTTTTTTTGCAATCAAGTTCTCACTTCTTCTTGATTTTATTGCAATTATGTCCCAACTGTTAAACCCTTATGGTTTCACACTTTCTCGCTTTTGTACCATGGGGTTTAAAATGTAATCAATATAGTACCCTATGGTTTAAAGTGTATTAATTTATCCCCTTATTTTGGGGGTTGTAGGGCTCACATGCAATTTTTTTTACGAATTAATCTCATATTGGTCACAACCTTTTCACTATTTTCTTATTTTGGTTCTCAATCTTTTTTTTTTTTAATCAAATTTTTGAATCTCTTGATTTAATCACAATAAAATGACACCGTTAAAAAAGGTTTTAGAATTAACGATGTTATCATACCATCGCCTATATATCCTTTTTTTGCATGTCAATTATAGCCTATAAACTTTATTTTTCACAGTAGTCCACCAAAAAAAAATTCAAACTTTTAAATTCAAATCCGGAATTAATCTTAAAATTAATCTTAAAATAAAGTCTTCCCTTATTTTGGGGGGTTGTGCTTCTGATAATTACCTACTGATTTCTTCATTAATTTAAAATTTAGAAATCAAATACTTTATTAGTTATATGTGTAACAATAAAAGTTAATGAGGTCACAATAAAGACGTTGTCGCTAAGAATACCAAAAATAATACTTTCACTCCACTTTTTTTTTTCTTTTCTTTTTTTTTTTTGTTGTAAAGTATGAAATAGAAAAATATTATTTATCTTTTTTAATACTGTAATAAACTTTTGTTTTATTTTAAACTGATTTATTCATTTTGCTTATTAGGTTTAAATATTTTTAAAAAGAAAAATACTTTAATTTCATTCTTTAATTTATTCTTTAATTTTTAATTATTCAATACTGAAATAAATAATATTTAAAAATAGTAATGCATAATAGAAAAAAATTGATATTAATAGTTATAATAATTTACTATTATATTGTCTTCCCGCCGCAATATTTTAAGTATTTGATTTAGATATTTTCAAAAATAATATATTTCAATTTTAATTTTTAATTTTTAATTGTTCAGTATTGTTTGCTGCGTAGCGCGGGTTTCTTAACTAGTACTTATTTTGTCATAAATTTTGAAATTTCTTTTATACATATTATCTGTTTATAGAATAAGCTTGATTATGAATACATGTTAGAAATGTGAAGCCCTACTCAAATTGTATATTTTGCATATAATATATTTATAATATAATTAAGCTTTAAACTATACATAAATAAATATTTGTGTAATGACTAATGAGTACGACAAAGTACAGGAGTCTTTGTGCTTTACGATTAAACATTTGATTCCATAATCGGCTCTGTTAAGCATAATTTACGCTATTAGTACTATCTAAAAATTAATTTTTATAATTTTTTGATATTATTTATTCAGTAATTAAAAAATCGTAAAAATAATTTTTAATGACCAATACGGGAGTCTTGTAAGTTCAATAATATAAATCAATCCAAATTAGGTGAAATTTTGATATAAAATTTATATAATTTAAGTAAATTTACCCCTATTTTTTATGAAATTTTTATTTTTTACTGTTTATTTTGAGGTTATTTTTTTTGTTGGGAAAATAAAAAAAAATTTATGCCATTATAGTATATACAAATTTAAAGACTCTTTATTTTGAGGTTACTTTATTATATTTCACACATTTTTCCAACCAAACACAATGATCTCCCAGGAAACCAGGAAACTGCAATCTCGGTTAAAATGTGCGGAGGCCCCTTGTATTATACACTCTTTGAAATTGGCCCCCCAAACTTTTAATTTTTGGGTAAACTACAAATACCACCCCTGTGGTTTAGCACTTTCTCACCTTAGTACCATGTGGTTTAAAGTGTATCAAGTTAGTGTCCTGTGGTTCCATTTTTATTTTTTTCGTTAGCTTTTCTGTTAGTATTTCGTTAAATTATATACAAAAAAACTTTAGATATCCCACCTAGATTTATTGAATATTCACTTTAGTATCCTTTGATTTTAACTTTGTCACTGATTTAACGAAAAAATTAGTAGAATCAATAATAAAAAGATAAAAATAAAATCACATGGCACTAAATTGATACACTTTAAACTATAGGGTACTAAAGTGAAAAAGTGTGAAACCACAGGGGTGGTATTTGAAGTTTTTCCTAATTTTTTTTATCAACACTTTTTGTCCTATCAACATGTATTAATCACACCGCGAAATTTCATCGTCTTAACCGTAAATTATTATATGAGAGTCACGAGAAGCAAAAAAGTGATTGAGATTGGCAATAACGAAACGGATGAGCCGATGCCTGCAACGGTGGTAGCAATGATAGATACAAATAAAAGTTGAGCTCCTTTTGTTACGTAGTTATTGATTGTGAAGATAAAAATAAATTTTTATATTTTTTAAAAAAATTAAAGAAATAAAAGTTGAGGGAGCGATTTCAAATGCTGGGATAGTAGAGAGGTCTCCCTATATTTTTATATATTTTTGTTCTTAATTTAATTTTTTAAAATAAGTTGGTTTGTTGGATTTGAAAGGAGAGCTTAGATTATTTATATACCACCTACTAACACCTCATTCTATACTTTATACTTTTATATGTAGGATATTATTACGGATACAAATGGATCCGGATTTGTGGAGATTTGCACCACTTCGTTCTGAACCGGACAACACATATTTTAAAAAAATTGTTCGGAATCTATTTGAATCTGCTAAGAAATAGAGCGGAAGGCAGGGATACATTTATTTCTCTGATCTGTCTCGATCCGCTCTAAAAGAAAAAGAATAAAATTTAATCGGTCGTGAATCTGTCTTTTACTGGTTCTGTCTCGTTTGCATCCCTAAATATAAGTAATAGGTGCCACATCAGCTTGTAATGAGCCTAGTGATTGGGCCAACACATTCATCACTTAGCTCACCAACCATCTACTATTATTGTGAACTAAATTTAAAAAAAAAAGTACTTACAGAGAAAAACTTTTTCACTCCTCTTTTATTTTTGGTGAAACAAGCATATGCAGAATCACATAAGCAAATTGAAATTTATCCTTTAAATTTTTATTAGCTAAACTACAAAAAATTTACCTATATATACCCTTTTTTTTCACTTTTGTATCATAAATTTCAAAAAATTATATTTTTTCTTTTTAAAATTAAAAAAATATTTTTGGAGGATTACGACGTTAATAAAGAGCAAAATAAACCAAATTACCTTTACTTATTATATAAAAAATAATTTTGAATATATTTTTAAATTTTAAGGATATTTTTGGTGTCGTAGAAATCCGCCACGCGGATTCTCGTCGGACGGAAAAGCGTCAACTCACACTCTTCGCGCGTAAAACGTGTATTTTAAGATAGAGGCAATTGCTTATATGCCCCTGAAAAATTTTCGACTTTTCGATTTATTCCTCTTAGAAGGCTAATATTGAAAATACCTTTTCTACGTTCCAACTAGGGATGTCAATGGGTATGGATATTCGAAATTTTATCTGAACCCGAACCCGAATGAAACAGATATATTCGATGGCTATGGATATGGATTTGGATATGGATATAAAAAATAGAAACCCGACGGATATGGATTTGGATATGGATTTTGATTGTACCCTATCTGAATCCGAACCCGACCTGAACCCGAACCGAACCTGAATTTATTTTGTATTATATATAATATATATATAAAAATTTGATGTTATATTTGAATTTATATTTTAAAAATTTAGATTTAATATAATATTCGGGTTCAAATTTTCGGGTTCGGGTTCAGGTTCGGGTTTCAGATTTTTGGTAGGGTTCGGGTTTGGATATGGATTTTTAAAATCCGTCAGGTTCGGGTTCGGGTTTTTAAAAATCTGCCCCGAATCCGACCCGTTGGCATCTCTAGTTCCAACCTATTTCTAATATATCCCTAGAGTTAAAATATGTTAATTAACTCTATTATCTCTGTAAAATTACTATTTTGCTTTTTCAAATATATCCTTTCATCATCACTGACTTTCTTATTTGACCTCAAAGTCAGGGGCACAAAAACTATTTTGACTTTTCATCTTTTTCAATATATCCCTCTACCGTCACCAATATTTCTTATTTGCCCTTAAGTTAAGGGTAAAATTGACATTTTAATTTTTTTAAACTGTGGTAGATATTTAACTCACGTTTAGCCCAAGTTAACTTAACAGGAGATAACTGCGGGGGTATTTTGTAATAACGGTGAAACATATGAGAGGTATTTTAGAAAGAACAAAAAAAAAGAGATAAATTAGATATTTTCAAAAGTATGAGGGGTATATAGGCAATTACCCTTTAAAAGGGCAGTAAAATGAATGGATAGCTCCTACACAATCCCAATATTGCAACTTGCTACCTATATAGTTTACTTAACATTTTAGTCCCCAAATTTTGATACACATCTACTTAAATTGCTAATAAGTTGTTGGGTAACCTTCAATTTGCCTCCTGTAATTTAGTACTTTGTTATTTTACCACATTATAGTTCAAATATTATACTTATCAATTCTATAATTTTATTTTTATTTTATTGAAAAAAAATCTAACGTTAATTAGAACAGTCTAATAAACTTTTACAAAAATCAATCGGATGATAATATCCAAGAGATACATTAGTTATATCATTATTTAAAGATAATACGGTAGCTGAATTAGGTATATTTTTACGAAACAATCTAATTAAACAAAAAGTTCAGTCGCTTACTTGAAATAATTTGAAATTCCTAATCTTTTGGGCATATAGATTGTATCAATTCTAATTTTACCGCCATCAATGTCGTTTTCTGTTCTTAAAACTATTTCATTCTCGCACATATTGTTTATAGTCTCTTTTGAAGAGAACGCGTTACTAGACTTTTTTAAAAATTTAAAATGTCAATGCGAAGATTGATTAAGAATTATTGGATCATGACTGCGATCTATATGAGTAAGCAATACTTTATTGGAGCTAACGTGACCTATTTTATTATAATTAATAAAAATTTAAATTATTAAAATCTAAATAAAATAAAATATAATGGTTAAAAATTTGGCAAAAAAAAGAGGAATAATCGCAGATGACTCCCTGCAAAGGTGAAGAATAATTGACAAAAAAAAAAAGGATAATTGACAAACAAAAAAGATTAAGAACTAAAGTGAGAAATTGGTAACATGTAGGGGCCAAAGTGCAATTTATCCAAAATTAAAAAAAAAACCGTCTCTTTCGCTCTTCTTTCGCGCGCCTTCCCCTTCTCTCTTCTTCTTCTTCTTCTTCTTCCTCACTCCCCCTCTCTTCTCTCGTCCTCCCTTGTTAACAATAATAATAATAATAATAATAATAATAATAATACCCGTTATTTTCCCCTCCCGTTTCGGTTTCGCTTCTTCTTCTTCTTCGCCCCCTTCCGAAACCCGTTACGTTTCGGTTGCGGTGTAACTCGCTCCGTTCCGAGAACGGAAACATACGGCGCAAAAGAGCTCCTAGGGTTAGGGTTAGGGTTTGGGTTTGGGTTTTATCTTCGTCTCTGATGCCGGAGATCGCCGGAGATGATGGCGCTTGACGTCGTCGTCGTCTGCGGCGGCGGAGGAGGAGGACGAGGAGGAGGAGGAGGAGGAGGAGGAGGGGGATGGGGTGCGGGAGCTCGCGGGCGGAGGAGTCGGCGGCGGTGGTGCTGTGCCGCGACCGCGCGCGGCTGATCCGCGCGGCGCGCGACCGCCGCTACGCCCTCGCCGCGGCCCACGCCGCCTACTTCCGCTCCCTCTCCGCCATGGGCGACGCCCTCAGCCGCTTCGTCGCCGAGGAGCTCACCGAGGTCGCCTCCTCGTCGTCTGCCCCGACCCTCACCCTCCCCCCCTCCCAGGGCAAGGCCAAATCCATGTCCAAATCCAAATCCAAGCCCTCCTCCGCCTCCTCCAATGGCGGCGGCGGCCTCAGCATCTCGTCATCGGTGACGCCGCTCTCGCACGCCCTCTCGATAACGGAGGGATCGCGATCGCACATCTCCTCCTCCTCCTTGGTTTCGAGCCCTAGGAAAGCTCGGAAAGAGATGCCTTCGCCTTTGCATTCACCTTCCCCTTCTCCTCCTCCTCCTCGTCGATCGCCGATTCCAAACCCTAAAGACCACGAAATGTCGTACAACGAGCTGAATCCGCCCTTTACTGGGTATCTCTATGGTTATAATTATCCCTATGATCTCCCTTTTGGATCGGAGAGAGAAAACCCAAATTACTACAACAAGCCTTCCTCTCCGCCACAGCCAGCGGCACCAGCGCCAGCATCGGCACCTCCATCTACTCCGCCACCGCCGGCTCTAGAGGTTTCAGCATGGGATTTCTTCGATCCGTTCACTTCGTATGATCAATTCGTTGCGGATTACGCACAGGGGAGGTACGGATTCAGTTCTTACAGTTCTAGCCCTAATTCGAGTGTGGTGAGGGAGAAAGAAGGGATTCCCGATTTAGAAACGGAGATGGAGGTGGAGAAGGAGAAGAGAGTTGTCGATGCGAGGGTTTCGGTGGAATCCACACAAGAGAAGGATAGTAAAGTTGATATGGAGGAGAGAGATAGTAAGAGTAGTTTAACATCTATCGAAGATAGAAGCAGCGGAGAGGAAGAAGGATCGAATGAGAAGAAGAAAGGAGTGACCTTCGGAGAGGATAAATCTTTGGACTTTGAGAGCGGGGAAAGTAACGAGAAGTCGATCTCCACCTTTTCGAGTAGTGGAGTAGTGTTATCGGTTCACGGGACGAGAGGTATCATGGAGGCTGTGAGGGAAATCACGGAGCAGTTTGAATTCGCTTCTGATTGTGGCGAGGAGGTTTCGAGGATGCTTGAGGTCGGGAAGGCGCAGTACCGAATGAGAAGTAGAATTCTTACATGTGGGTATTGCATTTTTGTTTTCCTTTTCTTGTTTTTCCTGTTTTATATTAGCTTTGAAGCATCTTGATTTAGTTGTTGCTGGTAAATGCTGATTATAAATAAGATGGAGGGGAATGAGGTTTTGTCTTTTCAGCTTGCTGTAGGATGAGCTCAGGAGAATTGCGGTGAAGGGCGAGGAGGTGCTGTTTTAGTAAAGATTTCTTCTATGATTTATTATTTTGTTATGTGGAATATTTCTATAGAATTATGAACTCAATTTCCAAACTCATAGCATAATCTAGCCTTTTATCCATCTTGAGCAATTATTCCAAATTTTAGATAAGTACAATAATAGATTTTTTTATTATTTATTTTTTTTTTTTTTGTGAATGTTCAATTGATCTTTTATCAACGAAAGACTCGTGTTTGAAATCTAGTTTGACTTACTATAGAGTAGAATGGTCCTTGTATTTTCTTAATTGTTGGACACCTCTTCCTCATTATACATTCAACTTTTTCGCCAAGGGAGTGTTTGGTTCCTCTGAAAAGTGTGGAAAACTATTTTCCAAAAAAAAAAAATTTCATGCAAACCACTCTTTCTCACAATTTTAGTTTCCCGAATAAAAAATTCGTAAAACGAAAACACTACTTTTCCATAAAACCTGGAATTTTTTTTTTTTCCAGGCAAACTATTTTTCCTAGAAATCAAACGGACGAAAAATACTATTCTAGCGAAAAAATTATTTTCTGCGATTTTTCCCGGAAAACCAAACACCCCCTCAATGTTTTCTCACACATCCAAAATTAGTAGTTTTCGCATTGTTTTTTTTTTTCTCCCCCTTTTTGTTATCTCTGTCTGCAATTAGTGGTCAAATACTAAAGCGGTAAAGTATAATTTCTTTTGGAGAATCTACTATATCAAATAGAGTACTTTAGAATCAGTGAATTTTGTAAATCTTGGTGCAGTTATCTTTTCCAGGATTTTGGATCCCATGGCTCTGACCATATTGAGTTTTCCACGCCTTTCTTTCAAGCAATTCGGACCATCAAGTGCATCAAGTAGCACTACTAGCAATTATGAGCCAGAAAAGTACACTGGTATGAAGTCCGGCAACCTCTCATCAACGTTGGAGAAATTATATTTATGGGAGAAGAAACTGTGTAAGGAAGTTAAGGTATACAGAAATATTCTTTTTTGATTGTGTAGGTAACTAATCGAAGCAATTCTGTTACCTTGCATGTTTATTGGTAATTCCAATGAGTGAAGATGCTGTTTTTGAACTCTAAACTTTTGAGTTGATAAAAACAATATTTTGTAAAAGACTATGCTTTAGTTTGTCGCTTTACTGATAATTTAATATGTTATAGCTTTTAATGTAAAACACATTGTTCTTTAGTAACTACCGCTTACCGACTCACACCTTTATTTTGTAATATATAAAATTTTGAAGCTATAAGCATGGATTGCAATAACTATTGAACATAATGACTCAGATATTGACCTTGATAATGCAAATTCACTTCAGCAGATTATAATTTGTAGTGAAAAGGAAGGAAAAACTTTCCCCCTGTTTGACGTGGTCGGAGTTTTTGCGAAAGTGCTGTTTTAGTGAAACTGTTTGAAGATGCTCTAGCTGCTTTTTCAGTAGTTTTTCCTCAACAGATTTTTTTTTGTTGTAGTAGAAGTAAAAACTTTAAATTAGAGATTCTACATTAAAATTCAGAAAGTTTATTTCAATTTTCTGTGCTAGCAAAATGTTGGTTTCTAGAAGTTTTTGCTCTCTGGAATAGAGCCAATCCAAACAGGCACTTTGTGAAGAACATGCACTATTCGATTTGTAGTCATTGGTCAACCTATTTGTTAAGATTTGCTTAGATTGTTGTTCTAGGATGAAGAAAAGCTTCGGCTCATCTATGAGAAAAAGTACACGCAGCTAATGTCTTTGGACAAAGGAGGAGCAGAGTTTTATGAGATTGATTACACACGCGCAATGATGCAAAAGTTGTGCACAAAGATAGGTGTTATCGTTAAATCAATTGATGCCATTTCAGCTAGGATGCAGCAGATAAGAGATGAAGAACTGCAACCCCAACTTGCAGAACTAATCCAAGGGTATGAATTTTCTTAACACCTTGATTAAAAATTCCATATTTATCTATCTATTTGTTAGCTTGTATATATTGATATCTCATATTAGTAACCTATTTCCTTTTATTCAAACAACGTTAAAGAGACCATTTCAATCAAGTCAAAGGTCTTAAAGTTGACTTTTAGTGTGAAATTCTTTGAAGTAAACGGAAACAGATTAGTAATTTTACAATAGATCGGATAATGGTCATATTGTTAGATGAGTTAGATTATTTTGTCGGTCATGACTAAGTGCAATTTAGGTGAACATTCAGCGACTAAAGTGTTTGAGTGTAAAGTATAGGGACTAAGTGTTGGGACTTAAGTCCTTCAAAGCTTGGAATTTGCGTGATGTTCCTTTAAATAATTCTTTGGTACCACATTTTCTTAATTGTCTTAGTCCGCATTCTTGAGTGCAGTTCGATAAGAATGTGGGTGTACGTTTTGGACTGCCATCAAAAACAGTTACAAGCGTTAATCGACAGCAAAAGCCATCACCTCAAGGCAAAAGCTGGAGGCGAAAGAAGTTCTGTTGCTAGGGCTACCATGGAACTGGAGCTTCAGCTCAGGAACTGGTGTCACTGTTTCATAAATTGGTTCGAGACCCAGAAATCTTACATCGAAGTCCTCAATAAATGGTTAATAAAATGGCTCCCCAAAGTGCAGGAAGAAGAAACACCAGATGGGGTCCCGCCGTTTTCCCCGAGCAAATTTGGGGCTCCTCCAGTGTTTATCATCTGCAACGATTGGTCGCAAGCAATAGAAAGGATCTCAGAGAACAACGTGGTTAACACAATGAACGTTTTTAGTTCATTTATGCATCAGCTTAGGGTTAGTCAAGAAGAGGAATACCGTCGAAAGCTAAAGGTAGACTATCTCTCCATGGTTTATGACAAAAGGCTAAAATCTTTCCAGAAGGAAACTCAGTTTAAGGAGAATTTGAATGTTGTTTCTGTTTCTGAAAATGGTACCGAATATCTTGATGATCATACGATGGTTTTAGACTCGGTGAGGAAAAGAAGGGATGAGGAGATAGAAAAACATGAGGAGGCAATACAAAGAGTTCATCATGCCGCTTCAAGCTCTTTGCGAAGTGGGTTAGTTCCTATATTTGAAGCATTGGAGAATTTCTTTATGGAGAACTTGAAGGCGTATGAGGGAATTAGAATCGCAAATGAAAGTGGAGATTCATAGTACACACCATGATGACAGCTTTGGCCGAATTGAATTAGGTTACTGATTCTGCAAAGACTCATTATGGGCGCCAAAGATATTTGAAATCATTGATTAGCTTTAGGGTTTATTTATCGATTGGTTTGGCGAGAGCTTTTGTAGAAGTGTTGTTCAAATAATAGAGTTGTTCGAAGAAGCCTCAATAACTTTTTTTGTTAAAATCTCTTGAACAACTTCACACCGCAGCAAGCAGTACAAACTTAAGTTGAAGCTTGTGCGCCATTCCCGACTCCAGACTTTTTACCGGCCAAACATTGACGCTAAATGAATTTGTCTCAGAAACTGACAAAAGGGGCTTGTAAATGCTTTTCCGGTGGAGGTTCTCACTTTTTCTTCTTTTATTATCGGAGGAGCAGAGTGCCTTTAGATTTTTTTTTTATTACTTGAAAGTATCAAAGTGGTTGCATTTGCAGAATGTAATCTCACAGTGGCCTTTAATCAAGGCTGAGCCATTTAGATACATATTTTGCTCTTTTCGTTAGCAGATGCAGTTTGTTTATATTTGCCTCCTGCATTCATTGAAATTCAGATATTATAAACAAATACCAAAAAAAGGGATTAAATTTTAGTTTATTTGCTATTCTCTCATGCATACAATTGGAGGAATCTTGTTTAAACAATATACTTGAAAAATCATTAATATGTTGTTTATATTTTGTTCATTTTTTGAGTTCTATGTTTGAAATTTGGTTGATTCAATCTGCTATTCAACTGCGAAGTTTCAACTTGGTAATTTTTTTTTAATTTTTGATGTTTAATTTCATTCTGTTTTCATTTTTGTGATAGTCTTATAAAGAGACTCTTGCAGGTTATTTTTGCAGATCTGTACTTGCACATTTCATTGCTATTTTTAGAATTTTCATTGTTCTATCATGTTTAATTGAACCATTCATTACTTCATTTTGAAATTTTGAGTTGTTGCAAAAATATTGCTTGTTTCCTTGCTTTTTTCCTAATCCAAGATTTTGATTGACCAAATCATAGATTTGGTAGATCCAGGGTTGCTTTCATTTTTGAAAATGTTATAAAACAAGCAACAAGTTGTTCCTTTGTGTTAATACCTAGATGAGGCCATTTTTGAAAGGCTAAAATGCGTTTTACCCCCTTCAATATGTTCTTATTGCACTAACTGTTTGTTAAAAAAAATATGCACTTAATCTCTCTGGAAATTTATGTTGTTAGTATTTAATCTCTATTAGATAAAAAAAGTATACACTTCATCCAAGGAGAAAAAGAAAAGTAAACAATAAAGGCATATTTGGTCATTTTACTAATTTTTTTTAACACTATAATCTGATAGGATATTTTTGATTTTTTGAGAGGGGGTTAAGTGCATATTTGATAAGATATTTTTGATTTTTTGAGAGGGGGGTTAAGTGTTTTTGAGAGGGGGGTTAAGTGCACATATGATAAGATATTTTTGATTTCTTGAGATAGGGTTCAGTGCATATTTTTTATATCTAGAGAGTAAAATACAACATGCGATATATTGAGGGGAATTTGCATTCACGCACACTATCTCCAATCACAACCTGTTTCCATCTAATGTGGCACTATTGGAGCTATTCCAAAACACACATAATTTTCAATAATCACAATCTCTTTTCCATCGGGATCATTTTCAATCAAAATTTCATTTCTTTCTTATGTGATTTACTTTCAATCACAATTATATTTCCATCTGATGTAGGACTATTAGAGTTATTCCTAATTACAACCCTATTTTTATCTTATGTGGAATTATTAGGGACTTGTAGACTCTTCCTCTTTAAGCCCACTCCCAATTTAAGGCTCTTGGGGTGGACGATGTAAAGTCCTTGAGGTTGTTCTTAATTACAACTCTATTTTCATCCGAGACTCGCAACCCCGATGTGAGACTATTGGGCCAACGCAAAGCCCTTGGAGTTATTCCCAATTACAATCATATTTCCATTCGATGTAGGACTCAACCTCATTTCTATCCGATATAGGATATCAGGCCGATGTAAGACCTTCGGGGTTATTCCAATTACAATCTTATTTATATCCAATGTGGGACTATTGAGTCGATGTGAGACTAACGGGGTTATTCCCCCATAGTCTCCAATGCAAAATTTTAAGTTTGAATACATATATGCCATGCCCTGTTCTTTTTCCTTTTTTTTAGCCCAATCTTATTCCCAATAGTTCCAGCTTTGTGGGCTGTGGCCCATAGTGTCCCATTAGCAACCCTAGTTTTTCATATGTTCCAATTGTAGGTTTAAATTGTATTAAGTTAGAGGCAAGGATTAAAGTGGTCATCGACACGGACCATATCCACCATATAGTATTGTACCAGCAAAATATCGGCACGATATAGTCTTTATGCCGACGGCACAACTCGAAACTCTATATTTTTGAAATTAGTAAGTAATTTTCTTAATAAAGTTTAAGAGATTTGATAAAAATACATAATAAATAATTGGCATATTTTATTGCTAAAGAAAATAAATATTTTTGTGACCGACACGTATCGGCACGGCCTGGCAGGCACCTTGCCGTACCATGCCGGCAGATTTTTGGCATGATCCTATACCACGACATTTAAATTCTTGGTTAGGGGAATATTTGGTTCACAAGGAAATCATGAAAAGCTGTTTTTTTCAAAAAAAAAAAGAAGTGAAAAGCTTTTTTTTTTTTTTCATAGTTTTAATTTTCTAAAAAAAAAATCCAGAAAACAAAAAGGAGACTTTTTCATGAAATGTGGAAAGAACTTTCTCAAAAAATTTAGTTTTTCTAGGAACCAAATAGACAGAAAATATACTTCTAGTCAGAAAAGTAATTTTCAGATTTTTTTTTTTAGAAACCAAACTCTCATGTTTTGTATGCTTTTATCTAATTATATACATGACTACATTTGGAGCTATATTAGATGAATTTAGGGCGGGGTGGATCAATTTTTTCTCCGTCTCCCACCCTAAATCCGTATCGGATCATAAAAGTAGTCTCCTGAATCTGATAATTCTATATTCCCAAATTCATTTGCATCTATTATTAAATTTATTAAAAATATTTTTTGTGAACCAAACTCAGTAACTTCTTATTCTCAAATATCTAAATTGTGCGAACTAAATGGAAAAACAGAAACAACCAATATCTGGTTCAAATACGTGAGCATCTTATTCGACATATCTATTCTATTTACTCAAAAAACATGTAGTATCTGGTAGATGAATAAGGAGATCAGATGTCTAGAATTGATATCATATTTGGTCTTTAAATTATTATTTTTAGAATAAAATAAATCATTTCGTAGGTAAAATATATTATACTACCAAAGTCGGAATTAGAAAATCTTTTAAGGAAACTCTGGCATCGAATATATTATCATTAAATGTTATATTCTGACCTTCAAATAGAGCCCAAAGAATCCCATATTCTTTGCTACCCAAATTTTAGAGAATCGAATTCTCAAAATTTCAAATAATTTTGCAAAGTGCAAACCATGTATAAACATACAAAACTTATCTGAACTATAAACCATTTTGAATCAGCTATTCAAAATTTCAAAATATTGATTTTACTACTCAACGTTTCAATTTATTTGATTTGAGTCAGTGAACAGTATTTTTGACTATAAAATTTAAGTTAATTACTTAATTTAGTAAATTTATAGCTCTGAAAATTATATGTAATATGCTATATAAATCCGTAAAGAGTTACGACGCATTCATATTTTAAAGTCAAAATATCATTAACTCATTCAAATCAAATAAATTAAAAAATTAGATAGTAAAATTAAAGTTTTAAAAAATTAAATAGCCAACTTAAACTAATTCATAGTTCGGATAAGTTTTATACGTTTTTACCAAAGTTAAAAATAAACACTAGTTAAATTTTGCACACAATTATTATTTTAGCAACAACATGTGATATGTCGAATGCCACGTGTCGCCAGCTGTGCGGTGCCAGCTGTAACTGTTTATCACAATTTTAAATAGATTCAAAAAATTAAAAAATTAATAAATTAAGATGTAAAATTTTATTAAAATGAGTTGCCATATCATATTGTTCCACATCTCAACATATATCTAATGTAATTTGCAACTCAAAAAATATATAAAAAAAATGTAGATAAAGAAAATCTCCTAATTTACTAATTAGTTTTTTTAATTACGAGTGAAATGATAAATCTATAATAAAATAAGAAAGATTTTTCTTAATCACCAGAAATGTCTCTACTAATATGTTCTTGTAAACTTTTTGATTTTTAAACCAATTTAAGATAGTAATGAAAATAGCAAACCTATTAATACAATTTATGTAAGGATGTTATTAATTAAGGACAAAGCTAAAATACAGGTTTAAAAATCAAAAAGTTTACAAGAACATATTAGTGTCACGCCGAAACCTATTAATACAATTTATGTAAGGATGTTATTAATTAAGGACAAAGCTAAAATACAGGTTTTTTTTTTTTTTTTTGAATTTAGCATAAAATATACCTATGATTTAACTTTTTCTTTTGCCATCCTGTGGTTCAAAAAATTATAATTTTTTGAATGATTAATGCGATTTCGGCGTGAGGGTAAATTGAAGTTTATCCTAAAATATACAGGAAAATTAAGAAGAAGGATTGTGTTAACGCCGTGTGTTTAGGTTGTATTAATTTTGTACAATCTGCTTAAGTATGCAAATGGGACAGCCTCCAGCTCCATTTCTTGTCGGCTTGAGGTGGATTCGGGACGGATTAATTTTAATTTTAGTTTTTTGCCTTTATTTACCCTTCTATTCGGGCCGATCAGGACAGAGACGAGTATTTAGCGGATTAGAATGGATCGAAGAAAGAAAATGGTTTCTCATCTTCCGCTCCATTTACTTGACGGATTAAGACTGATCTGAAATGGATTATATTTTTATGTATATATATTTTTCATGAGTCCGGCTACTATACTTTTATGAGTACGATGCTTTCGTACTCATAAGTCATTTTCGATGATAAAGTTTTCGAATCGATGATCTATACTGTTAAACATTTTTAGAGCATTTAAAACTTTTAGAAATCAAGTTTTATAAATTTTTGACATCATTTATTTACCTTATGAAAAAGAAATCTCAAAATTGATAATTTTTAACTGTCGATATGAGATACTTACTAGTTTAACGGTGTAAAAGAATCAAAATCGATTGAATTTTTGATAGAAAATTCTATTTACTAGCCATATAAAGATCAATAACTCCGATATTAAATTAAAGGATCTAATCATCCATTTTTAAGATGTTGTTCGATTTTGATCGTTCATTTTATGTCCGCTTGATAGATTTTATTATGATTTCAAAAAAAATACGAAATTTTTTTATAGAAGTTTTAAATATTTTAGATTATATTTAACGAAATGGATCGTCGATTCGAAAGTTCCATCATTGAAAATAATTTATAAGTATAAAAGACTCTATACTGATAAGAGCATAATAGTTCTACTATATTTTTTATTTACCATTTTATTTGAAACGGATCGGATCAGAAACTCCACGAACCCGGATCCATTTGCATGCCCAAGATCCTCACGCCGTTTTCGGAACCGAATCACGCGGAAAAGCATATTCCACGTGGCGTGTGCTACTCTCACCCCCTCCTTTCTCTCGTGCACGCCACCTCAATCCCTCTCCGCATCCGAACTCCAACTAACCAACCCTTTATGCGGACGCACCATCCACCCTTCGTTACGACAAATCCAACAAAGAAGATAAATAAATTACATTTTGGTCCTCAAACTGTAAAGATGTTACACAATTGCCCTCAACCTTTAAGCAAAATTTCTTTAGATTGCTACAATTAAATACCAGCCTAATTTAGTGGACTAATTACTAATTTGTTATTTACGTACTAATAATATAGTAGCATTATGGTTCAAGAAACTGATTATTACTGTATCAGAGACACGCCAGTATATAGATTGAATAAAATTAATTATCGGACTTAATTGCAATAATTTTAAAAGTTTAATGACTACAGTTGCACGTTTCATAGTTTGAGGACCAAGAGTGTAATTTAGCAAAAAAAAAAAAGGAAAAAAAAAAGAGTAATGCTACATTTTTTAGTCTCTTGATTATTGAAGCCCTAACATAAATTTCTCTAAATTTTTTGTTCGCTAACTAAATTCTTGTCCGTAATTTTATTGTTCATGAAAATTAAAATAATTATTGAATTTAATCTCAAATATTATCCAAACATTTCATTCCACTTTTTTAAGCAGCTGATAATTATTTTATTTTTAATTTATTATTAGGAACCTAAGGATAACAATTAATTAGCAGCGGTAAAAAAGTTAAAAATATAAAAGAGAATATTTAAATATTACTTCCAGGTCATATAATGTATGGAATTGAATAAAGCGAAAACATCACAAAAAGTTAGATCTATTTCATATGTTAAACATTGATAAAGGAGGCAGATGATAAATACCATATATTCAGGGGGTTTGCTGCAATTTAGATCCAACGTCCGCATGGAGCACACTATGCGGACCGCAAAACCACCGGGGTCCGTTATTTAGAATCCCGCGTCGGCGCTAATCCAACTTAATTAAGGGTTTAATTAACTTAATTAACGTGATTAAGTTAGGACAGGTTAGCATCGTTAATTAAACCTCCTCGATATCCTCACTCCACCTTTTCCCAACCCTTCGCGCCCTTCTCTCCCCTCCTTCTTCTTCTTCTTCTTCTTCTTCGTCTTCGTCTTCGTGCCTCGCTAGATCTCCGCAAAAACTCAACGAAACCGATCCCTAGGGTTAGGGTTAGGGTTTCGTGGGAGCGGTGCGGAGGAGGAGGAGGAGGAGGAGGAGGAGGAGACGAAGCTCGTGGCGGCGGCGCCCATGGCGGCGTGAGACGGAGAGGGGATCGGAGCGAGCGGAAATGGCGGACACGGCGGCGCCGCAGAGGAGCGAAGGAGGGGGATGGGCGGTGGCGGCGTACAGGGCGTTGTCGGCGGATAACGTGAAGGGGCTCGTGCTCGCGCTCTCCTCCAGCGTCTTCATCGGCGCGAGCTTCATCGTGAAGAAGAAGGGTTTGCAAAAGGCCGGGTCGTCGGGGTCTAGGGCAGGTGAGGGATCGGCGCAGCCGCTCTAATTGCTCTCGTAATTGAATTTTATTTGGGATTTTGTGATGATTTTAGTAGTATTTTGCGGTTCTTTTTTGCTGAGATTTTTATGAAAAGATGCTTCGGGATCTAGGGCGGGTGAGAGATTGGTAATATAGATTTAATGGCTCTTCTAATTGGATTTTAGATGGGATTTTGTGACGATTTTAGTAGTATTTTGTGGTTTTTTTTTTTTTTTTGTTTTCCGAGATTTATAAACAGATGCTTATTAGGGAATCAGGGTAGGTGAGAGATTGGTACATGGCTTTAATGCCCCTTTTGGTTGGATTTTAGATGGGATTTTTTGCTGATTTTAGTAGTATTTTTTCCCCTTTTTTTGCTGAGATTGATGAAAAGTAGCTACGTTTATTGCATTCTGAGCTATTAATTCGTGGTAAAATTGGATTCTGTTTCGAGTAGATGGATCAAATTCATAAGTAACTTGTGGTGCATACATTAGATATCTGTGCGCGAATCTTGTTTAGTAAAGGAAAAAAAAATAGAGAAAAGGTCTTCAAATTGATTTTAGATGGGATTTTATGCTGATTTTAGTAGTATTTTTTCCCCTTTTTTTGCTGAGATTGATGAAAAGTAGCTACGTTTATTGCATTCTGAGCTATTAATTCGTGGTAAAATTGGATTCTGTTTCGAGTAGATGGATCGAATTCATAAGTAACTTGTGGTGATTACATTAGATATCTGTGCGCGAATCTTGTTTAGTAAAGGGAAAAAAAAATAGAGAAAAGGTCTTCAAATTGATTTTAGATGGGATTTTATGCTGATTTTAGTAGTATTTTTTCCCCTTTTTTTGCTGAGATTGATGAAAAGTAGCTACGTTTATTGCATTCTGAGCTATTAATTCGTGGTAAAATTGGATTCTGTTTCGAGTAGATGGATCGAATTCATAAGTAACTTGTGGTGATTACATTAGATATCTGTGCGCGAATCTTGTTTAGTAAAGGGAAAAAAAAATAGAGAAAAGGTCTTCAAATTGATTTTAGATGGGATTTTATGCTGATTTTAGTAGTATTTTTTCCCCTTTTTTTGCTGAGATTGATGAAAAGTAGCTACGTTTATTGCATTCTGAGCTATTAATTCGTGGTAAAATTGGATTCTGTTTCGAGTAGATGGATCAAATTCATAAGTAACTTGTGGTGATTACATTAGATATCTGTGCGCGAATCTTGTTTGATAAAGGGAAAAAAAAGAAAGAGAAAAGGGCTTCAAATTGGTTTCTAAAAAGTTCTAATAGGAGAAACACAATTTTATTCTCACTTTGGATGAGTTATACTTATGTGTTCCATCAGATTATGCAATAGTAAAAGTAAATATTACTTTGGATGTTACCATTTGTA
This sequence comes from Ananas comosus, assembly GCF_001540865.1. Classification (NCBI taxonomy): domain Eukaryota; kingdom Viridiplantae; phylum Streptophyta; class Magnoliopsida; order Poales; family Bromeliaceae; genus Ananas; species Ananas comosus. The sequence continues at coordinate 1,614,827 of NC_033640.1, forward strand.
TGTTAGACTTGGCTCTTGGAATGGCTTCTCAACTTGAGAAAGCCAAAGGTTGCAAAAACTAGGTGTTTGGCAAAAAAAAAGAGAAGAAATTCTGGAAATTTTTATTGTCGCCGGAAGGTGAAGTAGACTTTTGGGCCAGAAAAGCACAAGCTCCAAATTGTAACTTCTGCTTCTACTGCAATTAGAAGCTGTTGTGAGATTTTTGTGTAAGGAGTAAAGATCTTCTTTGAAGAGCTTGACTCATGTGAACAAATGGGTGTTCATTTCCCAGAAAAGGAAAAATGCGTAGTAATAAAAGGGAGAATAAGATAGCAAGTGTTATTAGACTACCTTGGGTTGTTGGTTTAGTACCTCATGTTCTAATTGATTTCTGGGTCGACAAATGCGGTTAGGGTGTGTAAGTGATCTGATTCTGATTTTCCGGCTTTTACTTCTGTAATTGATCTGATTCTGGATTTTTTGTACCGAATGGGAAATTTTAAAGAAAAAGATATATAAAAAAAATTTTCTATGGGGTGCGAGAGGAAAACTGTACTAGTAGTAGCAGTTCTAACTTCTATGCACAATCTCTTCAAATTCTGAAATGAAAGGTGCTACTTATCCACGACTGAACATTCTCTCATTATTCAGTAAAAAAGGCATTTGGATCTAAAGTCTTTGCTGAAACAAAGAACACCGAGAATTCCATACAGTCCATCTTCTTTGGCAGATGATTCACACATCCTGATTTTACATTTAATCAAAATTCACTACTTTTTCTAGCACCTAACTTAGGAGTACCTGGGGAAGTAAGTAGTAGAATAAAAGTGGCAGTGGCTCTATGTGTCTTTCTTCTTCTTCTGGAAAACTTCCTTTTTTCTCAATGCTCCTTACACTAATATTTTTCCTATTGTTTATCAATGCCCTATCTCATCAACCTGTCCTATTTTGGTTTTTCAACAGGGATTGGAGGTTATTCTTACTTATACGAGCCTCTTTGGTGGGCAGGCATGGTCACAAGTAAGTTTTTTTTTTCTTGTTGTTTGCCTAACTCTTCATGGTTGCTTGCACAAGTTGTTTACTCTGTTGTATTTTCATTTGCCCATTTAAGTATGTTGGTTAATTAGAAATTTGGATCTTGAAGTGTGGCTGCAACTTCAATATTGTTGAAAGCTATGGTTTTCTCCTTCTCTTACTACTAATGTAGCTAACCAAATACGTCAGTGGGTTCTAATTCTCGAGTGCATTGTCACGCTTTTATAGTTTTATTATAAGATTGCGACCATGAATTGAGGCTTTTTGTTTTATATTTATGTGGTTACTAACAAGCTGTTCTTATCAACAGTGATTGTCGGAGAAATAGCTAATTTTGCAGCTTATGCCTTTGCTCCAGCTATTCTAGTTACTCCTCTTGGGGCACTTAGCATAATCATCAGGTATAACCCAGCATTGAATTTCAAATAGCATAAGCATCTTTTGATACACTTTTACGTTTTTAATTCTTTGATATCAAAATTGCTGCAGTGCTGCACTTGCATATGTTATTTTAAGGGAAAAGCTACACATTTTTGGCATGCTTGGTTGTGTTCTTTGTGTTGTGGGATCGACCACGATTGTTCTGCATGCTCCACAAGAGCGTGAGATCAGCTCTGTGACAGAAGTTTGGGATCTTGCTACTGAACCAGGTATTCTACTAAAATCTAATTAATTAATCAATAACTCTTGAAGTTGTGACTTACTTGTGATACAATCACCTTTTTGGGGAGCTTGCCTTCACAATATCTCCCTGCAAAGTCATCTGTTTACATGAATGCCCCTATTAAGTCGGAATTTTCTTGTATACCTCTCAAAGTATAGTTTCTTACAAAAGTACCCTTAAGTTTTTGGGGTCACCGAAGTCATGGGGAAGTGGTTTTCCATGAAAAAATGTGTCTTAAGAAAGGACATTTTTATGCACAGGAGTATGTGTGAGGAAATTGTTTTCTGAGAGGACCATATGTAACGTCTGATGTTGCAGGGGATATATAATGCACATTTTGAGTTACACTCATTATTAGATACTGAGGTTCACTCTTTATTAGATACTGAGGTTCACTCTTTATTAGATACTGAGTTTCACTCTTTATTACACATAAACTTGATGCCAATTTTGAGGTTCACTCTTTATTAGATACTGAACCTTATGCTGTGTTTTTTCTGCAGCTTTTCTAGTCTATACAGCAATTGTACTGGCTGCAGTGTTTATACTTATATTTCGCTTTGCACCTCACTATGGGCAAACATATATAATGGTGTACATTGGCATCTGTTCTCTTATTGGCTCTCTCACGGTATGTACTTTGGCTACAGAAACAAGGTAGTTAATTTGATGCCGTTCTTGTTCGCTTATGCTTGCATTAACTCTTTACAGTTTTGGATCTACAGGTAATGAGTGTAAAAGCTCTTGGAATGGCTTTGAAGTTGACCTTCTCAGGAGTCAACCAATTAGTATATCCACAAACTTGGGCCTTCACCTTAATTGTAGCGGCTTGTGTCATTACCCAAATCAACTATTTAAATAAGGTAATTTGTTGCAATTTTTCCTCTTAAGTTCAAGTTTATTCAAATATTGGATTTAATAATAACTTAAAAGCCTATTTGGACCCTCATTCCATTAAATAAACAACTTACTCTCAAAATATGAGACTTGTTAAGTGATATTTACATATAAGAGTAGTGTTTGAAAGAGCAAGTTTCAAATGAAGCAAGCAAATTAATTAAAAGGTCTCATGGACGACAGATAAGAAGTCACATTCCTTTGTGCATGTCAAAAACCATTGCAAGTTTCAAACAGCTATACTACTTAGGAGCTAATCTACCTTTTTAAGTTTCAAACAGCTATATTACTTGAGAGCTAATGTACTATTAGCAACTGTTTGTCTCAGTGTTTAATATATGTTGGAAGTCCAAAGACAATATAACTTGGGCTATTTTGCTTAGGAGCTAATCTACTTTCTAGCAATACTATGTTGGACTCGACCCTGGAGTTAATTACTAGTTTGTTGTGAAGGAAAAAAAAGGGTGGATGTGATGTTTTCTTTTAATGAATGTTTGGGGAACCTTGTTACAACCAAAAGGATGAAACGACTGAAATATAATTATTATTTCAAAGTTCAACCTGCCATCAAGATAATGTTATATTCATGCAGATTATTTTGGCCTGATTCTTCTCATTTATAAAAGAACTGATAGCTTAGTTATTGCTGAGAATTACACTTAAAACTTAAGAAGGTTCTTCAAAATGCTCTCCATTATTGCTAGGCAAAAGTTTTTTTTATGCCTTTCTCTATGTGCATTCATACTTGGCTGCTTAGGGCCCATAAGATATTTCTTTCTTGTATTTTGCAGGCACTTGACACATTCAATACAGCAGTTGTATCACCAATATACTATGTGATGTTTACATCATTAACCATTTTAGCCAGCGTGATCATGTTCAAGGTAATCTTCTGGTCTTTCTTTTTGACTTTTCACATTTTATGCTTTACAATTTGAGAGCTTCTGAATTTTTCTTCGTTTAAGCTACTCTTTTTCTTCTTCTTCTTCTTCTTTTTTTCTTTCCTTCTCTCCATTTGTGATAAAATACTATTTCTTATTTGTCCCCATATTTGATGTCATTGAGAAAATTAGAAAAGCCTATATAAGAGACATTTTGTGGGCAAAAGTTTGAACTTGCTAGGCATTTCTCTCCTCTCCTCAATTTTTAGACACCCCAATTGATTCATGTCATTCATTGAATAGGATGTAACATTATACAGAGGGTTGTGATCTCATAAGAAATTTAGGTCAGAAATAATATATCTACTGCTTTCAATTTCGTGGTCTATATTTCCTTTTTAAAGACTACAGGTCAAAAAAAAATTCTGGTGCAATATGGAAGTGTCAGTATTGCCTAGGGAGATTATATTCCAACAATGCATTCGGTTTCTTCAGTTGGCCTTTCCCATCGCAGCAGTGATTAACTCAGATTACTTGACACATATTAAGTATAAAGTTGAAAGAAAGATAAATGTTTGTTTATCCCTTGTAACCTTGTTTTGTAATTCTGGAACAAGTCTTCGGTGAATATAACAATACAAGTAACCTTGAACTTTTGACAAATGACACCCTGGTCCATTATCTCTCACATAAACAGATTATTCCCTGCACTTAAGAGTCCCCTGTGTGGTATTGAGGGCTGCCTAACACTACAGGGTGAAAAGAATTTGGGGCAAAAGCATAAAGAGAGATATGTTTCTCCATTTTTTTCAGTAGGATCACAGACTTTATATCTTAACTGATTCCTTGCATTATGCATGACGTAATATTACTTACGGAAACAAATGGAAAGAAATTGTTAACCCTTCTCTGGACCCTTCACTCTTTTCTCTATTTCCTTTCCCTGATTTGTTGATCACATAATCTGATTGCTGTGTCAAATTCAAAATTTGCTATTTCTCCCTTGTTCTGAATAACCAATTGACTGTGAGGACTTCAAGGATTATTGCAAGTGATGGCTTTATTATTTGGGAGTAGCTTCTTATTTCATTTTCTTGTCAGAGCCAAAATAGCCACTGGATGTTTTTATCAAGCAATTTATTTAGCATAAGTAAAATACGACAAACATTAACATAGCTAGCTGCGTTATAGATTTTAATGGTTAACTAAATGCCTTCCTAACCTGGTTCCTTGAACAACTTCTCTAGGTATATAATATTATTTGAAATTTAGCCGAAATGCATACTCTTAGTATCTTATACGTTATCTAATCACTAATCCTGTGCTATAAAATACAGGACTGGGATGGGCAAAACCCAACACAGATCGTCACGGAGATGTGTGGCTTTGTGACTATTCTTTCTGGGACTTTTCTTCTTCACAAGACGAAGGATATGGTTGACGGTATATATCATTTCATTTTTTGTATTTATTGTCAAACCACTCCTTTTTACCACTTGGTTTCCGTAAAGAACATTAAATAGCGTAAATGCCTGTTTGCCCTAGTTTTTGGAGTAAGTTTTCTCCTGTGATAATTAGTATTTAGGCATTTGGCAGACAAAGCTTTCTACTGTGACAATTAGTATTTAGGCATTTGGGCAGAATGGGAGCTAACTGGAAGTAGGGGTGACTCAGTTTGGTTTGGTTCGGTGTTGATTATATTTTTGTCAACCGACCAAAATATTTCATTGAAAGATTGATAAAACCGACCTAAACCGTACTTCTTCTATGTGAAAATATGAACCAAACCGAATTTAGGTTTAACCAATCAATTTGCGCTTCTCCTTGTTGTAAGCTTTTTACATTAGTTGTAAGAATCCATTCATTTAAAATGAATGGATATGATCTATCAGTATATAATTAGCTATTCTAAATGTACTTATTACATTAGAATTTGGTCATCACATAATGATCCATAAAATAGGACTCAATTTGTACTACTTGTATATGTATATGATCATTGGTCAATTTTAATTAGGTTCGGTTGAGAAAATTTCTTTACCAAACAAAAACCAGAAACCTAAATACATGGATATTGAAATATGAATGCAACCAAAAATCAAATAAAGCAAACCACAATTGGGGTTAAGTTTCGGTTTGGTTTTTGGTTTGGAGTCACCCCTATTGTTGAGGGCATTAATGGAACAGCTGTTAGTGTTTTTCGAGCAACTTTGCTAAACATATTAGAGTTTATTTATTTAAAGTGACTTAAAACTCCATTTTTAGCCTTTGGACCTCTTGGGTGGCCAAATATCAAATGGGTTTTACCTGGGAGCCTGTGCATATCTTGCTACATGTGAATTTAGTCGCACATTGAATACTCAAGACATGTAGTAGTGCCTTTTATACTCCATCATCTTCAAGCTAGTTGCTTGGGTGATAATAAGAGTGGTGCCATCCACAAATACACACACGAGCATGAGCACGAATACTCGGTTTGGTTCACCTACACTTGAACCTTACCTTTTATTATTATTATGTTTTTGGGTTGCTAGTACTTTTCATTCAAAAAAAAGGGATACATTTTAATTAAAAGAATAGACAGATTGTCTAACAAAACAGTACTTTTACGGAAGTTCTAGCAGATCCAAACGAACTTCAATTAGAGGAATAGGACCATTATATCGAAAATTCCTGATAGTTGACTCTGGAGTCTTTGTTGTTACGTACCGCCCCATTTTATGTTAACTCAATTCACGATTCCTTACTTTGCCCTAACAGGTCTTCCTCTCCCAGTTCGACTTGAAAATCATGCCGACGAGGATGGATTTCCTCCCGAGGGGATTCCGCTTAGAAGTCACAATTCATCACACATTCCATGAGTTCTTGTGGTAGAAAATTCCCTCCAATGAAATAGGAAAAACTGCTTTTGAGGCAATCAGCTTGTTGACGAAGCTCTACGTATTTATCCTTTTCACATCAAGTAAGGTTCAAAGGCTACTTTCGTCTCCAATTTGAAGAAGCAGGCGCTTTTCCTTTTCCGAGACATGACGAGTATACAGCTTGATCGTGCTACATAAGCAGTTGCTGAAATACTGTTTCCTACTAGCTTAGTCGAAAAGCTGCTTTTAGAGAAAGGCACATATCAATCTATTATGCTGGTGGGGATTTTGGTGGTGCAGTTGTATAGTCCTTTTCCTTCTTCCCACACTTTTCCTGCTAGGTTATTATTGTAGTTATGCCATGTATTTACATCAATTCTTTTTCATGTACGTATCACATAGAACAGAAATTTGCATTGTTTTTGAGAAACTTGTATACATTTCTTATCTAGCAGAACGAAGATCGATCAAATTCACAATTTTGCTCTATCTTTTGCTCCATTGAAAAATTGTCGAGAATCTGAAAGGTGATCATACAAGGTGTATCAATTCTCCTCTAGTTTTTACTGCTTTTTTAATCCATTGGTCACAGAACACAGAACGTATGACGAAATTCTCCGTAAATTATGTATTTGTACCCATTTATGTATCTTTGTATGTGTAATATCTGTATCCAAATTTGAATCTGTCTCTGACTAGTTGAATAATATCGCATTCATTTTCATCCCTAGATTGGAACCTGAAAAGCCAAACCAACCTGTTTAATTAGAAGTAAGTATAAAAAAAGATAAAATTATTAAAAAAATACTTGTTTTCTGATATTTTCAAGTTTTATTTCAATCACTTCAGCATGTGTGCAGCTTATCGACATTTCAACTTTTCTAAAACAAAGTTAATTAAAAAAAAATCTCACAAGGAGAGAGAAAAATAAAAAATAGGAATTAAGGAGATTAAGACATATCGAAAGTGCGAAAAGACCCAAAAATTCAGAGTCAATTTCTCACTACAAGTCATAGGTCACCAAGAGAAACAAGAGAATTTTCTTGCACAATTCTCATGAGCATTGCTATGGGCACCCCAAAGTGTCCCTCTTAGAGTCCCCAATTTATATATCAAGTTGTGAAATAACTAATTAGTCTAAATGTGAGAAAACAGTATAATTTTTTAAGATCAATACTTTTGGATAGGCCCAAAATAAGCACTTTAAACAGTCTCCCTTTTTTAAGGCTTGAGATTTCAAAAAAAAAATAGAGAATTAAACTCAAAGGTAGTCGAACTCTAAATCTTCTACTCTGATATCATGTGAAATCAATTAATTACTCTCGAAACTTAAATTGACAGAGAATGGTGTCTCTAATATCGACATTCAACACGGATGTCTACATAAGTTTAATCTTTATTATCTATGACAATTAGTGTACCTTAGAAAGGTACACGACTTAATTTTCATATTTTCATCTCTCAAAGACTAATAGTCCACACTGTATTAGGTCGGTCAACTTGGCCAACACAGACTTTGAAACTCCTCTTGCCTAGGGCTGGCAAACGAGCGAGCCGGCTCGCGTTCGACTCGTGTTCGGCTAAGCTTGCTCGGCTCATTATGAGTTCGAGCCGAACTTTACTTAAAGCTCGGAAAATAAAACAAGTTCGAGCCGAGTAAATTAAAGCTCAGCTCGAACTCGCTCGACTTATAGCNTAGAGCATGATAGTGTAGTGACTTATAGCGGTTGAGTTATTTCCTGCATTTTTCCTACTATCCTGGCTCCCTTCTGTAGACTTAGTGGGTGGATCGATGTTGTTTTGGGCGGCACCCACTGAGGACTACTTGTTTTTACAGTAGTTCTCACGCCCAGATGTTACCCCTGTTTTGCAGAGCCACAGGTTTCGGGTACTGCGCCTTTCGCGGATCAGGATCGAGGCAAGGGCGTCGCGAGTTAGAGCCCTACCCGCTGAGCAGAGCTAGAGGCACCCTACTACAGGTAGTTGTTTTACTTCGAGCTTATGTACATAGTACTTAACTCGCCAGTGCGAGTGATGCTGTATTTTGGATTCTGAACTATGTATATGAAGCTCAGTTTGTTTAGTTTTTGTTTACTCGAGCAGCTCTATACTACTGTTTGTAGTATTGTTTGATTTACAGGTACTGATGTCGCTTCGTATATAAAAAAAATTTCTTTGTATATGACGGATTTGTCGGCGTGCCCGGGGAACGAGACATCCGGGGCGTGACACCTTAGAAAGGTACACAAGTTAATTTCCATAGTTCCTACTCTCAAAGACTAATAATCCACACTGTATTAGGTCGGTCAACTTGGTCAACACAGACTACGAAACTCCTCTTGTCTATAACAAGTCTTTGCTTCTCTCACTCTCTCTAACCCATTTCAATTTATTTTTATTTTTATAAAAAGAGAGAGAGGGAGAGAGGTTATGAAAATATAGATAGGAACTAAGAAGAAGAAAAGGTGGATACTCCATAAAAGATATAATAGAAGGAATGGAGAGGTATGCACATCTCTTTATCTCCTTCTCCTTGCCGTTCTCCTTCTTAAATTACTCCTTGTTTGTTGATAAGTCTATGGCCTCACCGTTCCAACTCAACCATGACCAACTAAACATCATGGTAAATCTCTCCAAGAGCCTCTCTCCTTATTCTATGAGTGAGTGGAACACCACTGACCCAAATCCTTGCCTTTGGGAGAGGGTCACTTGCTCCGCCGGCCCCTCGACCGTCATGACCCGCCTCTCCCTCTCCTATCTCGGTCTCTCCACTGGCGCTAATGTTAGTGACTTCATTAGCATTCTTTGTCGCCTCGACACCTTACAGTACCTCGACTTCTCGCTAAACTACAGAACCACAATTCCTTATTCGTTTTTCTCCAATTGCACCGGCCTCTCCAGGTTGAAGTCCCTTAATCTCAGCTACAATGATTTGGGTGGCCCGGTTCGTAATTTCTCGAGCTTTGCCAGTTTGGAGACTCTGGGCTTGTCCTATAACTCCTTACAAGGAACTGTTGCAACCCAGTTGAGTTCCTTATCCAAATTGAAAAGCTTGAATCTTGGCTCTAATTTATTGATGGGNGCCTAGATTTAGGCTCGAAATTAATTTCAAGCCGAATTTGAGCTGAAATAAGCTCGCTCGAGCTCGGCTCGTTTCCACCCCTACTCTTGCCTATAACAAGTCTTTTCTTCTCTTACTCTCCCTAGCCCATTTCAATTTATACCTCCTCCAGATTTTTATTTTTATTTTTATTTTTATAAAGAGAGAGAGAGAGAGAGAGAGAGAAAGAGGTTATAGAAATATACATAGGAACTAAGAAGAAGAAAAGGTGGATACTCCATGAAAGATATAATAGAAGGAATGGAGAGGTATGCACATCTCTTTGTCTCCTTCTCCTTGCTGTTCTCCTTCTTAAATTACTCCTTGTTTGTTGATAAGTCTATGGCCTCACCGTTCCAACTCAACCATGACCAACTAAACATCATGGTAAATCTCTCCAAGAGCCTCTCTCCTTATTCTATGAGTGAGTGGAACACCAGTGACCCAAATCCTTGCCTTTGGGAGAGGGTCACTTGCTCCGCCGGCACCTCGACCGTCGTGACCGGCCTCTCCCTCTCCAATCTCGGAATCTACACTGCCGCTAATGTCAGCGACTTCTTTAGCATTCTTTGTCGCCTCGACACCTTACAAAACCTCGACTTCTCGCAAAACTACATAGCTACGATACCTGATTCGTTTTTCTCCAATTGCACCGGCCTCTCCGGGTTGAAGTCCCTCGATCTCAGCTACAATGATTTGGTTGGCCCGGTTCGTAATTTCTCGAGCTTTGTGAATTTGGAGACTCTGGACTTGTCCCACAACTTACTAGAAGGAACTGTGGGAACCCAGTTGAGTTCCTTATCCAAATTGAAAAGCTTGAATCTTGGCTCTAATTTATTGATGGGAACCATCCCCACTTTCGTCATCGACGGTAGAAGAGTTGCGGTCTTTGAAGAGCTTGTGCTTTCGCATAATCACTTCACTGGCACGATACCCAGTGAGATTTTTGAGTATGAGAATCTTACTATGTTGGATCTTAGTACAAATAGCCTATCTGGGACCATACCAGAAAAGATTGGAATGCTCTCCAATTTGAAAACTCTCGACCTTTCTTCCAATCAACTAACCGGAAGACTTCCGGCTACTTTATCCAACATCTCAGCCCTCTGTCGATTCGCAGCTAAAAGAAACAACTTAACTGGAAATATTCCAAGTATTTCCAAATTTTTGTGTGTTTTGGATCTCAGCTACAACAACCTTGGTGGGGAGATCCCATCTGATCTCCTCGCATCTCCTAATTTGGAGTATGTTTATCTCTTTGGTAATCGTCTCAGAGGGGCTATTCCCACAAATCTATCTATAGGGCTTTTCATTCTGCAACTCAGTGGAAACCTTCTATCTGGAATAATCCCGACATCAATAGGAAAGCTCTCGAAATTGGATTACTTGGATCTCTCTTCGAATGCGCTGTACGGCGAGCTACCAAAGGAGATTGGTAATCTTCATGAATTGGTCTCCTTGGAGCTTCAAATGAATAATCTTAGCGGGGAGATCCCATTTGATTTTCTTGCATCTCCTAATTTGGAGTATGTTGATCTCTCTAGTAATCGGCNAAGTCCCTTAATCTCAGCTACAATGATTTGGGTGGCCCGGTTCGTAATTTCTCGAGCTTTGCCAGTTTGGAGACTCTGGGCTTGTCCTATAACTCCTTACAAGGAACTGTTGCAACCCAGTTGAGTTCCTTATCCAAATTGAAAAGCTTGAATCTTGGCTCTAATTTATTGATGGGAACCATCCCCACTTTCGTCACCGACGGTAGAAGAGTTGCGGCCTTTGAAGAGCTTGTGCTTTCAAATAATCAATTCACTGGCATGATACCCAGTGAGATTTTCGAGTATGAGAATCTTACTATGCTGGATCTCAGTACAAATAGCCTATCTGGGACCATACCAGAAAAGATTGGAATGCTCTCCAATTTGAATGCTCTCGACCTTTCTTCGAATCAACTAACCGGAAGACTTCCGGCTACTTTATCCAACATCTCAACGCTCTTTCGATTCGCAGCTAAAAGCAACAACTTAACTGGAAATATTCCAAGTATTTCCAAATTTGTCAGTTTTTTGGATCTCAGCTACAACAACCTTAGTGGGGAGATCCCATCTGATCTTCTCGCATCTCCTAATTTGGAGTATGTTGATCTCTCTGCTAATCAGCTCGGAGGGGCTATTCCCACAAATTTATCTATAGGGCTTCAATTTCTGCAACTCAGTGGAAACCTTCTATCTGGGATAATCCCGGCATCAATCGGAATGCTCTGGCAGCTGGCATATCTAGAATTGGATAATAACAATTTGTATTCTGAGATACCATCGCAACTGGGGAACTGCCGCAATTTGGCATACTTGGATCTCTCTTCGAATGCGCTGCACGGCGAGCTACCAAAGGAGATTGGTAATCTTCAAAATTATTTAGAGGTGCTGGCGCTTCAAATGAACAATCTTAGCGGGCAGATACCTATTGAAATGCTTGAGCTACAGAGCTTGCAAGTATTGAATCTCGGCGGTAATTCATTCACGGGTGAGATATTACCAATAATTTCTAACTTCCATCAGCTTTCAAACCTAGGCCTTCAGCGCAATAAGTTCATCGGGACGATTCCCAATTCAATCAATGGTTTGCAAAATCTGATAGAACTCAACCTGGGTAGCAACCTTTTTGACGGGCCGATATCTCCAAACATTGGAGATTTACACTTTCTAGAAATTCTCGATCTCTCGTATAATCATTTCTCAGGTCAAGTGCCTGATTCTCTTTCCACCATTCCAAATTTGACGAAGCTGGCACTTTCTTACAATAATCTCTCAGGGGATCTTGATCTCTCAAGATTTTTGCCATCAGTGAATGTCGTAACCATTGGAAATAAGAATCTTATAATTTTGAACGGAAGTGCTGAATCCAATTCGCCCGGAAATGACGTTTTTGTTACTACCGATTCGTCGAAAAGAAAGATCAAGTTTGCCTTAGTCGTGGTTTCTTCTTTTGTGGCCGGTTTTTCGGTTTCATTCCTCATGTCTTCACTGACTTGGAAATTCTTGATTCGTAAAAAAGCAGCCGACGCACAAGAAGAAGACCGCCTTTCTGATTTGAACAACAGGAAGAGGCTGCAGATGGTACAGAGGCTGAGGATGTTTCACGAACGGTACTACTTGGGACAGCTCACCACTGCATTAGAAGCTCTTTAATTAGGGAGTTTTTTTAAATTTTGAAGCCCAAAAACTCTTTCTAGCTTATCGCCGCAGTAGGACGTCTAGATATCTCTGTTTGCTAAATGTGTCAATACTGCTTCTTAGAATAGAGAAGCAGTTCAAGGCCCAAGAGCCTCTTAATAATGTATGCTATCATGGGACAAGCAAGGTTGAAATTCAGAGACAGAAAACCTCTTGATTTTTTATGCGTGATAAATACAAGAAAAAATTGATATGTCATCGCAGAATAAAATCCAACTGAAAGTAAAAAAGAAAAAAAAAAAAAAAGGGGGAAAAACCAAATAATTAATAACATGTCTTTTCAAGAAAGAGGAATGTGTGGCGGCTTCTTTATAAACATATTTATTAGACTAGACTAAGCATAAAAAAAAATTTCAACTCAGCTCATAACAAGATGTCGAAAACCCTGACAGTAAAGATTGTATAGATAATATATGTTTACTGTACCAAAACAGGTAGGTACTGCATATTAATTCATAACCATAACCTTAATAACTCAACATCTCTCAGCACTTCGTATGTAGAGATTGCCTCATAAACTCGCCTCCATTTTCGCGAAAGCTGTTCAAGAACATTATAACTACGAATAACATTGTGATGTGGAAAATCCAACTGTATCCATATCAAAATCTTTGTTAGTTAATTCGCGAATTATTCGCGAATTTTTGAAGAAACGAATTTATCGGCCGTATTCGTATTTTTTTGAAAAATTCAGAAAAAAATACGTTTTTTTGGTCGAAAATACTTATTTGTGAATAATTCACGCGCCGAATTATTCGCCAAAAATACGGTTCGCGCTCGCGCCTGCGCCCGCGCCCGTGCTCGAGGGTCGCGGGTCGCTGGTCTCGCGGCTCGCCCTATAACACCCTGTACTTTTAAACTTCTTTATTTGACTCCTATTCTTATTAAGTTTGGACCTTTTCGTAAATTCCTATCTTCGAGGGATTCGGCGGCATTTTGTTACTTAATTAGTATCTAACTTAATTAATTTTCTCCCTAACCCTCACCCGATCAATCCCTCTTTTTCCCCTCCCCTACGACTCGCTCTCTCTCTTCCTTACCGCATCCGTACGACCTCTGTCGTTCCGCAAGTGCGCACGCGACACCATCTGATCGTCGCCATCATCCGTAGCCGCCTCCGCCGCAATCCTCTTTGGCCGTTATTTTTGGTTCACTATCGATGGCATCCTGCCGTCATTTTCACCATTTTCGAGAAGGTTTTTCTTTTTCCCTTATTTTATCTCTATATCGAACCTTGTGATCATCCAACCTTCTTGTTTATCGTTATATTATTATTTTGAATACTCGCCTAATGATGATCGAAATTTAAAACTACCAAAATCTGATTTGCTTTGATCTAAATATGTGTTATTCGATCTATCATTTTATCTTGTATTTCTATCTGATTTAGTTATATAAACCCTCCATATTCTGCATGCTTCTTGTAACGCTCCTTACATGTTCGATAAAATGCCTAAGAGAGGGCGAACTTTGTTTTTGTTTCTAATTCCGATCCTATCTGATTGTAAATTGCCTATTGATATTTCAACATCTGAAAACCCTCTTTTCGAGCATTAGATCTTTCGTTTATTATTTAAAACTTCATTCATGTTATCTTGTTTTTTGAATATTTTAATCTTTGAAACTCATCATCCTCTTTGATTGTTAATTGAGTTTCGTCGAATTTAATATTCTAAATCCCTTTGTGCTCCATCCCGACCTATTTGCATACCTTTATATCCCCTTTGCATGTTCATTTTGGTTAGCTTATAGAGAATCACGTATCTCTATTTTGGATTCCGACGATTGAATTTTCGGCGCATTCTCAACTGGATAATTTTTCTATCTTTGAGGTATTCGTTAAAGTAAGCGACCGAACACCCGTTAGTTTTTGTAAGATAATATAGAAAAATATTTTGATTATATGAAAATCTTATTTTGTAGAATTTAAAATTAAGGGTTAAGCATATTATTAAATATTTCTGTAAATTAAGTTTCAACCGTGATTGACAAGTCCTTTTAGCAAAATAAACTTTTGAAATTTGATAATCTGCTCTGTAAATTAATGACTGGATACACTTTGAATTATGATGTCTCTTGGTATTCTGCTATGCTTATGTTGGCCATGTCGACATGTACTTTGTTATAGAAGCAAGCTTCGTCTTTGTATTGCGCCTTCGGGTGCCTGCGCCTATCCGCGCNTAGGGATAATATTATTATTTTTTATTTATAACTAACAACTATTCCTCTTATTTTCAATAACCATCCAAACGCAATTTTTTCTAGTTCCAACTTATACTCATATTTTCATCCAAATAAAAAAAAATATCTTTATCCTTACAAAAATTCATATTTGTACACATCCCCAGTATAACTAGTTCCTACTAATTCCCGAACCAAACAGTTTAGTGTTTGAGTATAAGAAGGAGAATAAGAGTTTATTCCCCTCTTTATATCCCATCCAAATACCACCTAACAGATCTTCCACTCCCAATTTGACTCGAAAATCATGCCGACGAGGATGTGTTTCCTCTCGAGGGCATTCCACTTAGAAGTCACGATTCGTCGCACATTCCATAAGCTCTTGTATGGTAGAAAATTCCCTCCGGCGAAAAGGGAAAGTGCTTCTGAGGCAATCAGCTTGTCGAAGAAGCTCTACATATCCTTTTCACATCAAGCAAGGCTCGATGGTTACTTTTGCCTCCTATTTGAAGCAGTAGACTCTTTCCCCTTTCCCAGGCATGACATTAGAGCTCCGTTGTACTACATAAGCAGTTGCTGAAATATCATTTCCTACCAGCTTAGTCAAAAAGCTGCTTCTAGAGGAAGCTGCATATCAGTCTATTAGTGTAATGACCTGCGCTTCGTGGCGGGAGGTCGTAAAGTTGAGAGCTAATAATATGACTTTTATTATATTTATTTATTACGAAACATACATATATATATATAACATTTACATTATGTAAGATAACTAAATATATAATATAGATTATCTAATACGATGTGATGTCTTTAATAATACAAATATAATTGATAAAACAGTTCTTAGATCATTATGGCCTATCGGTTCCATTTAATTTCTTGCAGGTGTTAACTTTGCTTGGTCCTTTTCCAGTCTTCGAACTGCATACGTATGAACAATATCTCNTTGGAAATAAGAATCTTATAATTTTGAACGGAAGTGCTGAATCCAATTCGCCCGGAAATGACGTTTTTGTTACTACCGATTCGTCGAAAAGAAAGATCCAGGTTGCCTTAGTCATGGTTTCTTCTTTTGTGGCCGGTTTTTCGGTTTCGTTCCTCATGTCTTCACTGACTTGGAAATTCTTGATTCGTAAAAAAGCAACCGATGTGCAAGATGAAGACAACCTTTCTGATTTGAACAACAGGAATAGGCTGCAGATGGTACAGAGGCTGAGGATGTTTCACGAACGGTATTACTTGGGACAGCTCACCACTGCATTAGAAGCTCTTTAATTAGGGAGTTTTTTTAAATTTTGGAGCCCAAAAACTCATTTGAGCTTATTGCCACAGTAGGACCTCTAAATATCTCTGTTTGCTAAATGTATAAATGCTGCTTCTTAGAGTAGAGAAGCAGTTCAAGGCCCAAGAGCCTCTTAATAATGTTTGCTATCATGGGACAAGCAAGGTTGAAATTCAGAGACAGAAAACCTCTTGATTTTTTATGCGTGATAAATACAAAAAAAAATTGATATGTCATCGCAGAATAAAATCCAACTGAAAGTAAAAAAAAAAAAAAAAAAAAAANAATTAATTTGTGTATCCATTTATTGTATGCTTAATCCGACTAATGTGGTGTATGGTTGCTTACCCAGGTACCGAGACCGATTTGCCGGGCGGGGCTGAGACTGAGTGAACGTTAGACGTAGCAAGTTTTGATTTTAGTCTCTTTTGTTTTTACATCTAGTATTTTTGAATTATCTATGATCGTTTGTTATCTATTTTGTTTCGTTATATCTTCATACCCACTTTTGTCACTTATGGTATTTTCGAACCTCTCTTGTGATTCGTAGTAAGCTTTAGTTCTATAGAAGTTAGAATTTCATTTGATTTTAGTTAAAATTTAATTTCTTAGTCTCATCCTATGATTCTTTGGATTTAGTGGAAAATTTGGTAATCATCTTTTGCTAGCTTTTGTCTGATTCTATAGCCTTGCATATTTGCTAGTTTAGTAGGTATGCGGCGTCTGTTAAGCCTCGGGTTTGGGGCGTGACACGCCCAAATCAGGAAAAATTTAAAAAAACCCCTTTCCAAACAAAAAAAAAAACCGTTCAAAAAAAANAATAACATGTCTTTTCAAGAAAGAGGAATGCGTGGCGGCTTCTTTATAAACATATTTATTAAACTAGACTAAGCATAAAAAAAATTTCAACTCAGCTCATAACAAGATGTCGAAAACCCTGACAGTAAAGATTGTATAGATAATCTATGTCTACCGTACCAAAACAAGTAGGTACTGCATATTAATTCATAACCATAACCTTAATAACTCAACATCTCTCAGCACTTCATATATAGAGATTGCCAAAATACATACTACCATCCTAATAGGCAGCAAGACTGTCATCCAATGCGAGAATGCAATAGTAGGAAGCTTCTGTATGACTCGTTTACCTCATAAACTGGCCTCCATTTTCTCAAAAGCTGCTCAAGAACATTATAACTACGAATAAAGTTGTGATGTGGAATTTGGGAGGATAGCTGTAACAAAAAAGGAGTTCAGAGGAGAAAAGAGCTAACGACTATTGCTGCCATGTGGTGGGGAGTTCTTTGGCTTGAGCGGAACAGTAGAGTCTTTGAGAATAAAAAAAGCCCGCCTAGTCTTCTATTAGTCAAGATCCGTTCGCTTAGAGACCTTTGGTTACGGTTTTGTCTTCTAAATAGAGCCTGATCTTCACCTTCTTTTTTTTTGTTTGTTTCGCCACCAGGCCCGGCTGCCTCATACTGAGCCAAGTTCATTTTCTTAATGAATAAAGCAGTGGCATGCTACCTTCTCTCTCTCAAAAAAAAAAAAAAAAAAAACAACATTGTGATGTGAAAAATCCAGCTGTATCCATATCAAAATATGTCGAACAAAAGGAAAAGGAGAAAATGAGCAACAAGAAGGAACTTACTGCTGTAGTTGAATAGCTAGCTTCTCGATTCGGTCAAACATGTGTCATGAGCATTTGCCAGCAACAAGCATCTAAGCTCATCCCTTAAACACGGGAAAAAAAGAGACAAATCATGGGTGTAGATAAGAAGATCTTACCCAAACTAGATAGCATTTTGAAATTTGTATCTAAACTTCAAAAATTCTGATTTTACTGCCTAACCTTACTTTTCTTTTCAGTGTGTTTGGCACCAAATCTAAATGTGATTCAGTAGATTTCAAAAGACAAGAATTCAGTTGAATTCATTTAGAAATGAAATCTTTTGCTTGCAATAAATTATAACTCAATTTGAATTTCATTCCGTATTGTCGTGTACTTGTTATAACCCTGCTCTCCCCGTCTTCGATTTTCATGTTGCAGCCCAAATTAGCGGATAAAAATTTGGTGGACATAGTTTCCAAAAATAATAGTTTGGGGATCATCTGGATCGACGCCATGTGACTAGCTGTACTCATCTCAACTGTTCAAAAAAAATATTATTTTTACTGGATTAAAATATTTAAAAATTTTATTTTTATTTGGCGATTGAGATGGGCTCTGCTTGCCACATGGCGCCAATCTGAACAATCTCCAAAATATTTTTTTAAGAATAAGATAGCGTGCTACCCGCTTTATTTATTGAACTGATGAATTAGGCTACACGAGTGTCACAGCTGAGCCTCGAACCGGATGGAAAAATAATAATAATAATAATAATGTTTGGGGACGGACACTAGCGTGCGATTGTGTGGGCCCCAATGATGGGCGTACGGAGACGACGGGGCGCAGGGGCACCGTTGATTTCTACGTCTCGATCGCATGGAGCGGAGGATGCGCGCAAGAGCCGAGTTCCGTTATCCGATCCTGACCGTCCGATTAGCAGATCGAACCTCACGGGGTTGGAAACCGATCGCGAGGTATCCTGCGAAATTGGACGGGGTTGGAACCTTCTCTCTGGGGTAATCCCGACATCAATCGGAAAGCTCTCGCAGTTGGCACATCTAGAATTGGATCATAACAACTTGTGTTCCGAGATACCGCCACAGCTAGGGAACTGCAAAATGAAAATAGGGTTATGAAAAATGAATTTGATTATGAAAATTTGTAAGATCCATCCATATTGATTTGATGAGGGATCTTATGATGACTAGACTAATTAGAATAGGACCACATTGCATTTTCAAAATTAAATTTTTATAAATAGTTATGAAAAAATTTATAAGAAAATTATTTATTCTAATTTTTTTAAAAAATTTTTGTAAGATCTATCCATAAAAATTTAATATTTAATAATAAACAATATGTGACGCCCCGACTTCCCAGAGGGTCACCCATCCTAGGACTACTCCCGTCCTAGCACGCTTAACTCTCTTAAGCTCTTGGGCCTTGCCACCACCCAAAATGCTTAAGCCGGGTTAAGAGTTTAGCCTATTATATCTTATATATAGGACTATCTGGGGTCTCACAATCTCCCCTCCTTTAAGTCCTGACGTCCTCGTCAGGCTTAGACTCACAAGTACCAGACGATGTGAGACTCGTCCGTCATCCAGGACACTGACTCAGCCGAGACTATCTAACACTTCCGGCGGTAATTGGCTCTGATACCCGACTTCCCAGGGGGTCACCCATCCTAGGACTACTCCCGTCCTAGCACGCTTAACTCTCTTAACCTCTTAGGTCTTGCCACCACCCAAAATGCTTAAGCCGGGTTAAGAGTTTAGCCTATTATATCTTATATATAGGACTATCTGGGATTTCACACAATATGATGAATAATTAAAGCAAGTTTATGTTAAAAATTGATTAACTTTTAAATTTTTTTATTTATCTTTACTTTTTTGGACTTTAAAAAATTGTAAAATACAAATTAGGGAATATTACTTGTTTCCTTAAAATTCTTATGCAAATTTGCAAAACTCTTCTAAGAAAATTATTTTTTCTTAAAATCTTTTAGAAAAATTGTGAGATCTAACTATGAAAATTTAACAAAAAATCATATGACAAATACATAAAAAAATTTAAATATCAATAATGTCAATTTAGTTTTTTGACTTTATTAGAATTTTTATGTTTCTAAATTCAATAATAGAATTTTCAAAGTTAAAAATGTCTAAATCTCATATAAAATGCTAAATCCATCCAAGAAAATTAAAAATTGGACCATATAATGACTAAACAAAGTGGATTTATTTTCGGATTTTTGTGAATTGTAAATAAAACTTTGTAATTTTCTATGTATCACTGACATTTCTATAAGCCTCGCATGTTCGTGTCGTACACGCGCGTCCGTGTCATACACGTGTCTGATGTGGACACTTTTTGAACGCACGTTTAATGTTGATTCATAGCGCATACAACTAAAATAAATATATACATATTTTTTTTTTACTTTTTCTATGCATATATAATGTAAGATGATAAATATTTTAGCTTTTTGATCAATACATATAATTTTTTTTGACAATACAAATAAATTATCTATGGTGGAGAATTTTTTTCTTAAAATATATGAATTATCAATAAAAATTTTACTCACTTTTATTCGTATGAAAAATATAGCAATATTTTACTAAAATCAATATTTTATATATAATAAAAATATATTATTATATTGATAATATTATATTTTATTAGTGGTGATCATGTCGTGTCCGTATTCTAATTAATATTTTTAAAAGCTATCGAGTCGCGGAGTCCGAGTCATGTCGTGTTCCGTATTTTGTGTCAGTGCACTTTTCCTTTTCCGAGGCACGACGTTAACTCGAGTACACAGCTTGATCGTGCTACATAACCGGTTGCTGAAGTACCATTTCCTACTAGCTTAGTCGAAAGCTGCTTTTAGAGAAAACCACATATCAATCTATTATGCTGATGGGGCTTTTGGCGGTGCAGTTGTATAGTCCTTTTCCTTCTTCCCACACTTTTCCTGCTAGGTTATTATTGTAGTCACACCATGTATTTACATCAATTCTTTTTAATTTATGTATCATATAGAACGGGAATTTGCATTGTTTTTGAGAAACTTGTATACATTTCTTATCTAGCGGAACGAAGATCGATCAAATTCACAATTTCGCTCTATCTTTTGCTCCATTGAAAAATTGTCGAGAATCTGAATGGTGATCATGCAAGGTATCAATTCTCTTCTAGTTTTTACTGCTTTTTTAATTCATTGGTCACAGAACATATGGCGAAATTCTCTATAAATTATTGAATTTTAAATTTTTAAAATTTAACATGGTAAAGTTTCAGTAAACACTGTAACTTCTATTTAATAAAAGAAAGATGTGGTTGTTAATTCAGCTGACGCGTCGTCTCTTACAGATAATAAGATTGTTGCAAAATTGATGTAACAATTAAATTAACTCACATGTTATCGACACAGGTACAAATATGTGTACTTTTTAATTATGTATTTGTACCCGTTTGGGTATCTTTGTATGCATAATATCTGTATCCAAATCTAAATCCATCTCCAACTAGTTGAATAATATCCCATTCATTTTCACCCCTAGATTGGAACCCGAAAATCCAAACCAACCTGTTTAATCGGAAGTATAAAAAAAGATAAAATTATAAAAAAAAAAAATACTTCTTTTCTGGTATTTTGAAGTTTTATTTCAATCACTTCAGCATGTATGCAGCTTATGGACATTTCGACTTTTCTAAAACAAAGTTAATTAAAAAAAAATGTCACAAGGAGAGAGAAAAATATAAAATAGGAATCAAGGAGATTAAGACATACAGAAAGTGTGAAAAGAACCAAAAATTCAGAGTCAATTTCTGACCACAAGTCATAAGTCACCAAAAGAAGGGCTTTTTTTGCATTTAGTCCCCTAGCAAATTTTTATTTTAAAATTAGCCCGGTCAAAATTTAATTTGCAAAAATGATCCTGGACCTGCTATGCAAGCGCCACGTCAGCGCCACGCGGGCAGGACCGGGGCGCGTGTGTTAAGTTGAACACGGTGAACCATTCACTGTGTTCAAACACGGTGAATGGTTCGCCGTGTTGAGTACGCATTGTTATTGAAAAGAGAAATAGGGAGTAGGGATGTCAATAGGTATGGATATACGAAATATTATCCGAATCCAAACCCGAATAAATTATGTATATATACATAATTTATTTTTATTTATTTATACAATATATAAAATATTTAATAATTTTTATTTCTTAGATTTTCATCTAACGGTATAGATTTTTAAAACCCGCTGGGTTCAGATTCGGATTTCGAGTTTTTGGTCGGATATGGATATGGGTATGAATTTTTAAAATCCGTCGGGTTCGGATCCGGGTTTGGATTTTAATTTGATTTTCGGGTTCGAGTTCGGATTTTTGAAAAAGAGAAGAAAAGGAATACAAATTTTCTATTCCTCTTTTCAATATACAAAAAATACATACCAAACACAGTGAACCATTCACCGTGTTTAGACACGGTGAATGGTTCACCGTATTTAACTTAACTACCGCTCCCAGTCCCGCCCGCGTGGCGCTGACGTGGCACCTGCGCGATAGGTTTAGGGTCATTTTTGCAAATTAAATTTTGACAGGACTATTTTAAAAAAAAAAATTTGTCAGGGGGCTAAATGCAAAAATAGCGCCCAAAAAAAAAGAAAATTTCTTGCACATTTCTCATGAGTGCCCCTAAATGTCCCTCTTAGAGTCCCCAATTTATATTTCATGTTGTGAAATAACTAATTAGTCTAAAAGCATAAACTGCTAGAAAACAATATCATTTTTTTAAGACCAATACTTTTTGATAGGCACTTTACACAGTATTCCTTTTTTAAGACTCGAGATTTCAAGAGAAAATATAAAGAGACTCAAAAAGTATTCAAACTCTGAATTTTCTATTCTAATAGTATGTGAAACAATCAATTACTCTCAAAGCTTAAATTGACAGAAAATGGCATCCCTAATATCTACATTCATCGTGGATGTCTACACAAGTTTAGTCTTTATTATCTATGACAACTGGGGTACCTTATGTAGTATCATTTTATATATATATATATATCTATGACAACTGGGGTACCTTATGTAGTGTCCTTATATATAATAAATANTGAATTTTAAATTTTAAATTTTAAATTTAATTTTAAATTTATGCTTTGAATCTAAAATAAAAATAAAAATTTGAAGTTTAAGTCCAAAACCAGTTTTGGAGAAGCATCTTTTTTCTGCTTCTTATTCTGGAGTGTTCGAAATCAGTTTTCTAATTCTGAAAAATTAAATTAAATTTTTCATATGTCGTTCCCAAACATTCTATTGAACTCAAAAGTGATTTTAGGCTAAGAATCACTCCTTAGAAGCTAGGCTAAATACCCCTTTTGGCTGTGCAGTTGTATAGTCCTTTTCCTTCTTCCCACACTTTTCCCTTATTGTAGTTACCCCATGTATTTGCATCAATTCTTTTTCATGTACGTTTCACATAGAACAGGAATTTGCATTGTATTTGAAACTCGTATACATCTCTTATTTAGCGGAACAAAGATCGAATAAATTTATAATTTCGCTCTATTTTTGGCTCCATTGAAAAATTGTCGAGGATCTGAAAGGTGATCAATTCTCTTCTAGTATTTACTACTTTTTAATCCATTGGTCACAGAACATATGGCGAAATTCTCCGTAAATTATGTTTCTGTACCCATTTACGTTTCTTTGTATGTGTAATATCCGTATCCAAATCTGAATCCGTCCCCGACTAGTTGAATAATATCGCATTCATTTTCACCCCTAGATTGGAACCTGAAAAGCCAAACCGACCTATTTAATTGGAAGTAAGTACAAAAGAAGATAAAATTATAAAAAAAATACCTGTTTTCTGATATTTTTAGGTTTTATTTCAATCACTTCTGCATGTGTGCAACTTACCGACATTTTGACTCTTCTAAAACAAAGTTAATTAAAAAAAATGTCACAAGCAGAGAGAAAAATAAAAAATAGGAATTAAGGAGATTAAGACATATAGAGAGTGCGAAAACATCCAAAAATTCAAAGTCAATTTCAAGCTACAAGTCATAGGTCACCAAGGGAAACAAGAGAATTTTCTTGCACAATTCTCGTGAGCATTGCTATGGACACCCCAAAGTGTCCCTCTTAGAGTCCCCAATTTATATTTCAAGTTGTGAAATAACTAATTAGTCTAAATGTGAGAAAACAATATCATTTTTTAAGATCAATACTTTTCCATAGGCCCAAGATAAGCACTTTAAACGGTCTCCCTTTCTGAAGGCTTGAGATTTCAAAAAAAATATATTGAGAATTAAACTCAAAGATATTCGAACTCTGAATCTTCCACTCTAATATCATGTGCAACAATTAATTACTCTCAAAGCTTAAATTGACGGAAAATGGTGTCTCTAATATCTACATTCAACACGGATGTCTACACAAGTTTAGTCTCATATACATTTCTTATTTAGCAGAACGAAGATTGATTAAATTCACAATTTTGCTCTATCTTTTGCTCCATTGAAAAATTGTCGAGAATCTAAAAGGTGATCATACAAGATGTATCAATTCTCTTCTAGTTTTTACTGCTTTTTTAATCCATTGGTCACATAACATATGGCGAAATTCACCGTAAATTATTGAATTTCAAAATTTGAAAACTTGACATGGTGAAGTTTGATTTCCATTCCAGTAAACAATGTAACTTCTATTTAATAGAAAAAAGATATGGTTGTTAACTCAGCTGACGCGTCATCTCTTACGGACAATATGGTTGTTGCTAAATTGATGTAACGATTAAATTAGCTCACATGTTATTGACACAGGAACAAATGTGTGTACTTCTTAATTATGTATTTGTACCCATTTGTATGCGTAACATCTATATCCAAATCTGAATCCGTCCCCGACTAGTTGAATAATATCGCATTCATTTTCGCCCCTAGATTGGAGCCCGAAAAGTCAAACTAACCTATTTAATTGGAAGTATATCTATACCTATACCTATACCTATACATTATTTCTCATGGAGTTTGCTACGTGGCAATTCCTCCTTTACTTTCCTTCCTACTCCCTGATGCTTCGTCTTCCCACCCTCATCTCTACCCAATTCTTCCTCTTCCCACCCACCTATTTTCTAATTAATGTATTCACATGATCCATTTTCATCTAAATAAATCGCTTCTAAAAAAAAGTAAAATAAGATCTTTTATACTCCTTTTTATCACATTTTTTCTTTTTTCTTTTTTTTTTTTGCACAAGAAGGGTTCATTTTTTGTATTTTTCTTAATCTTTTTTTCTATTTTTTTAAAGTGTGTGGAGATTGAAATTAGGGTTCCAAGGATCACGGCGAGGTGAAGTGCGATGGATTTAGAGTTGATGAAAGGGAAGAAGCCGTGACTGTGGGGGAATCCGTACGGCATCGACGTGGCTGTAACCAAGAAGAAGCTCGACGCCGACAATGACGGTGGAGGCAATGTGGAGAATGGGAATCGTCTCCCCGATCTCAGCAGCGCGACCAAGGTGCGTATGTAGTAGTAATTCTATTACCGCTTCTTTCATTATTGTTATATATAATTTATTTGTTGTTATAAGTTTTGTTATATTTGTACATATCTGTTTTATATTTTCTATCCGTATTTATTGATATCTCATGATAAGTTAAATTTTTTAAAATTTTAACTCTTTTAATCTTTTATTTTTTATAGAATTAGTCTGCCGCAATGCGCAGGTAATTTTATAAAAAAAAAAATATGTAGTAAAAAAGATTACTCGTTTTCTGATATTTTGAAGTTTTATTTCAATCACTCTGCGTGTGTGCAGCTTATTGAGACTTCAACTTTTCCAAAACAAAGTTAATTACAAAAAAATGTCACAAGGAGAGAGAAAAATATAAAATAGGAATCAAGGAGATTAAAAAGTCACAAGACATAGAAAGTATGAAAGATTCAAAATTTCAGAGTCAATTTATGACAAGTCATAGGTCACCAAGAGAAACAAGAGAATTTTCTTGCACATCTCTCATGGGCATTGCTATGGGCACACCCCTAAGTGTCCCTCTTAGAGTCCCCAATTTATATTTCAAGTTGTGAAATAACTAATTGGTCTAAAACAGTATCATTTTTTAAGATCAATACTTTTCGATAGGGCCAAGATAAGCACTTTAAACAGTACCCCTTTTTTAAGGCTCGAGATTTCAAGAGAAAATATATTGAGAATTAAACTAAAAAATATTCAAACTCTGAATCTTCTACTATGATATTATGTGCAACAATCAATTACTTTCAAAACTTAATTAAATTGACAGAGAATGGCGTCTCTAATATCTACCTTCAACACGGATGTCTACATAAGTTTAGTCTTTATTATCTATGACAATTGGGGTACCTTAGAAAAGTACACAAGTTAATTTCCATATTTTTCATCTCTCTCAAAGGCTAATAATCCACAGTGCATTAGGTTAGTCAACTTGACCAACACAGACTATGAAACTCCTCTTGCCTATGACAAAGTCTTTGCTTCTCCCATTCTCTCTAATCCATTTCAATTTATAAATACCTCCTCCAAATTTTTATTTTTATTTTGTTTTATAAAAAGAGAGAGAGAGAGAAAGAGGTTATAGAAATATACATAGGAACTAAGAAGAAGAAAAGGTGGATACTCCATAAAAGTTATAATAGAAGGAATGGAGAGGTATGCAAATCTCTTTATCTCCTTCTCCTTGCTGTTCTTGTTCTTAAATTACTCCTTGTTTGTTTGTAAGTCTATGGCCTCATCACTCCAACTCAACCATGACCAAATAAACATCATGGCAAATCTCTCCAAGAGCCTCTTCCCAAATTCATACCATAACTGGAACACCAGTGACCCAAATCCTTGCCTTTGGGACAGGGTCACTTGCTCCGCCGGCACCTCGACCGTCGTGACCGGCCTCTCCCTCTCCAATCTCAGTATCCCCACTGCCGCCAATGTCGGCGACTTCTTTAGCATTCTTTGTCGCCTCGACACCTTACAAAACCTCGACTTCTCGCAAAACTACATAGCCATGATACCTGATTCGTTTTTCTCCAATTGCACCGGCCTGTCCGGGTTGAAGTCCCTCGATCTCAGCTCCAATGAATTGACCGGCCCAGTTCGTAATTTCTCGAGCTTTGCCAGTTTGGAGACTCTGGACTTGTCCTATAACTCCTTACAAGGAACTGTTGAAACCCAGTTGAGTTCCTTATCCAAATTGAAAAGCTTGAATCTTGGCTCTAATTTCTTGATTGGAACCATCCCCACTTTCATCGTCGACGGTAGAAGAGTTGCGGTCTTTGAAGAGCTTGTGCTTTCGCATAATCAATTCACTGGCACGATACCCAGTGAGATTTTTGAGTATGAGAATCTTACTATGCTGGATCTCAGAGGAAATAGCCTATCTGGGACTATACCAGAAGAGATTGAAAAGCTCTCCAATTTGAAAACTCTCACCCTTTGTACGAATCAACTGACCGGAAAAGTTCCGGCTACTTTATCCAATATCACAACGCTCTTTCACTTCGCAGCTGACGGAAACAACTTAACTGGAAATATTCCAAGTATTACCAAATTTTTCGGTTTTTTGGATCTCAGCTACAACAACCTTAGTGGGGAGATCCCATCTGATCTTCTCGCATCTCCTAATTTGGAGTATGTTGATCTCTCTGGTAATCGTCTCGGAGGGGCTATTCCCACAAATTTATCTACAAGGCTTCATCGCCTACGACTCAGTGGAAATCTTCTCTCTGGTGTAATCCCAACATCAATAGGAAAGCTCTCGAAATTGGCACATCTAAAATTGGATCATAACAATTTGTATTCTGAGATACCATCACAACTGGGGAACTGCAGCAATTTGGAACTCTTAGATCTCTCTTCGAATGCGCTATACGGCGAGCTACCAAAGGAGATTGGTAATCTTCAAAAATTAGAGGTGTTGGCACTTCAAACGAACAATCTTAGTGGGGAGATCCCTGTTGAAATGCATGAGCTACAGAGCTTGTATAGATTGAATCTCAGTAGTAACTCATTCACAGGAGAGATATTACCAACTATTTCTAACTTTCAACAGCTTGCATTCATAGCCCTTCAGCACAATAAGTTCTATGGGTCAATACCCTATTCAGTCAACGGTTTGGAATCTCTAAACGAACTCTACCTCGGTAGCAACTATTTTAACGGATCGATACCATCGTCCCTCGGTGATTTACGCTATCTAGAAATTCTCGATCTTTCATGTAATAATTTCTCAGGTAATGTACCAGATTCCCTTTCCTTCATGAATAGATTGATAGAGTTGGTGCTTTCTTACAATAATCTCTCAGGACATCTTGATCTCTCAAGATTTTTGCCATCAGTGAATGTCGTAACCATTGGAAATAAGGATCTCATAGTTCTGAAGGGAAGTACCGAATCCAATTCGCCCGAAAATGGTGTTTTTGTTACAAACGATTCATCAAAAAGAAAGATCCTGGTTGCCTTAGCCGTGGTTTCTTCTTTTGTGGCCGGTTTTTCTGTTTCATTCTTCATGTCTTCACTGACTTGGAAATTCTTGATTCGTAAACAAGCAGCTGATGTGCAAGATGAAGACAACCTTTCTGATTTGAACATCAGGAATAACCTGCAGATGGTACAAAGACTTAGAAGGTTTCACGAACGGTACTACTTGGGACAACTCACTACTGCAACATAAGCTCTTTAATTAGGAGTTTTTAAATTTTGAAGCCCAATAACTCATTCGAGCTCATCGTCACAGTAAGACCTCTAGATATCTCTGTTTGCTAAATGTGTAATAGAGAAGCAGTTCAAGGCCAAAGAGCCTCCTAGTAATGTATGCTATCATGGTAGATTTTTTATATGTGATAAATACAAGAAAAAATTGATATGTCATCGCCGAAGAAAATCCAACTGAAAATAGAAGGAAAAAAAAAGAGGAGAAAAATAACAAACAATAGCATGTCCAATCGAGAAAGAACGATGTCCGCTGGCTTCTTTAAAAACATATATTGAACTACGATAAGAATTTTCAACTCAGCATATATCAAAGAAACCAATAACCCAACAAATCAAGATTTTGTATGCATAACATGTATAGCACGCGACCTCATGCACACAAACAAACAAAAGCGCACTTACACACATAAAGAGAGGGAAAGATAAGAGATACACGTGTGCGCGCCCGCTCACACACACACACACACACAAGAAGAAAAAAAAAAACATTTCTATTAAAAACTATTTTCAACCATTCACAAAAAAAAAACCTGTTCTAAAGTCTGGTTTGCTAGGGCTTTAAAGGGTACCTGAAAGGCCCCAAGGTGAGCAGAGTGCGTCCGCAAAAGACCTGCAAATCCAAACACACACACACACACAAGTCCCAGGACGGGCGGAGTGCCCCTATGGGGTAAAAGATCTGCAAGTCAGAACGCATGCGCGCGCACACATAAAAAGAAAAAGGAAGATTGCAGACCAAACACAACCTTGAAGCCTCACAAATTTACACAAGCATTAAAATAAGAAAAGAAAAAATTTCTAGAACAGGCTACTTAATTTCAATATTTTTTCAAAAAAGTTTAAAATATTATAGACAAATCTCAAAAGTTTGAAAGATTACAAATGCCCCATATGTGATAGCATCTGTGAAAATCTCAAAAATATTTCCAAGGTAAACAAGTGAATTTATGATATGACATCTTTAAACTGCGCAGCCTTGCAGGGCATCTATTAATTTTAGGTCCTGTGAGGGAGGGTTGAAATGTAATTAAAAAAAAAATGTATACTACAAAAATAATTTCTCCAAGTTGAACTATTTCAATAAACTGGAATGGAACAACTTTACAACAGAGCTGGGAAACAGCATTAATGATTGTGGTGGGGAGGGGAATGAAAAGTATAAATAAAGCCCCAAAATGCATGAAATCTCCTGTCATTATACTATTTCACTTTTCCACCTAAAGTGACTGAAACCTCGATATGTTATAGCCCATTAAAACTAGAACTTTTCATCATTTTGCCTCCTTCAATTAGTGTCTCTGAGGCAATATCTACCACTTTGCTCATAGCTGAATAGATCAGAACGCATAGACTTAAATTTCAAAGGGGCGACGCTAAACTCACGGTGTTTTTGTAGAGGGCGAAAATATCAGCCACAGAAATGCATCGAAATTACGCAGTGGTTGCTTGCATAATGTCACCCACAGAGGAGCTCGCTTCTTCATTCTCAGCTGGAAAAGATCTTAACAACTCTTGTTTTCTCCTTTCATTGGCTTTTCTCCGATTCGTTTCCACCCAAATGAGGAGAGCCGTGATATCCGCTGGGCTCACGCCGCCGACCCGGCTTGCTTGGCCTATTGTTTGTGGCCTTACCTGCAAATAAAGGAGAGTACATCCATATGACTAAGTTAATAATCACAACTTGTTTTAAATTACAAACTAGTTGTTTCTTCAAGGAAAATAACAAGTTGGGGGAATTGCTTGGTCTACTATGAAATGCTTTCACTCCAGGTTTGTTCGACTTAAAAGCGCTTCTCTTAGATGATTTCGTGGTTACACTTCAAAAGGAAAATTTCTCCCCTTTTTTGGGGGGAAATTAAATTCTTATTGGAACACTCTTTTTTCACTGCTCAATTTGAGAAGCAACTCACACTGATATCTACAAGTGAAAGTTCACATAAAAAACTGTTTCAAGAAAAAAGATGGAAATTTTGCGCTAAATGCAGTAGCTGCATACGTTATCAACGACCAGGAACTTTTCTTTGAGCTGCATACCTTGGAAAGTTTCTCGCGAGCTTCAAGCGATAAGGTTGTCATTGAATAATAATCCAAGTCCTCAGGAAGTGCTTTGTGTTGCTGATTAACAATCTAAATCAAGAAAATAAAAGTAAAGCAAAGTTAAACGACATCTCAGAAATTTGTCTTAGCACCATAAATATTTCCTTATCAAGCTAGTCTATTATCTGAATAAACAGTAGAATGGTGAAAACGATGGACATACGACAATATTTATGAATAATCTTAAATTTCAAAATTAAAGCTATGAAATAAAATAACATGGCAATTAGCAAGAGTATAGAAGAGAGGGTTTTGTCCAAAAGAAAACCCATTTATTTCGAATTTGCAAAAAGAAAAACCGGATATCTATGTCATTTTTCCAATTTTACCGGACTTTACAATTTTTAGGACCAAATTGCCCCTCAGTTACAGAATCATGATTCACAGCTTTGAAGGACTAATGCAAAGTTTAAGCCTTTCAAGTTAAGAGAAAGAATTATTACGAAAGAATTATTACGTATCTTTCAATTATTTATACACCAAAGTACCTGCTGTAGTTGGCTTTTCTGCCGCGTTATGAATCCTTCATACTTGATATCAATCTCGACACATTCTTTTTCACTCCTTGAAAGAAGCTCATTCCCATAGCCGTGCTTGTCAAGAAGCTTATACTGTACATGTGGCTTCTTTAGAATGCTTTCCAACGTAAAGGAATCTTTCACAGGCTGTCCAGATACAGTAGATACCTCAGAAGCAAATTCCCCTCCTGTAACAACAAAAACATACCCAAAACAAAGAAACCAGTTGAAGCAAGCTCAAACAAAATCTAGAAAGTCAAATGATATTTTCACATATGCTAAAATAATGTCTAATTTTGTGTCTTTGCAAACTCAGAATTTTCATTCATGCTGTTTAAGAACTTAGTTTCACACCCGTATGCGCTTGTCTCACAGTTATCCTGCTCTCTGGGGAAGCATTTTATACTACAAACCAACTTACCCCAGGAATCAGATGAGTTCATAACTTATCATATGGGTACCTTTCATAGGATACTGCACCTTCGAGGAGTATATATGAAAAATTGTAGTTTAGAAGGGTATGAATGTAAATAAATGATTTTGCAGGGAGCTACATACACGCCAAAATTATAGAATGTTGAAAAGAAGTTGGTACATGGTGAATGTTTACCTGAAACCCGCGCAGACTTCAGGCGTTCTTTCTCGTCCGTAATGCGGGCTTGCTTTGATTTGTAAAGGTCCCATCGTCTATCATC
Organism: Ananas comosus; assembly: GCF_001540865.1. Lineage (NCBI taxonomy): Eukaryota > Viridiplantae > Streptophyta > Magnoliopsida > Poales > Bromeliaceae > Ananas > Ananas comosus. Next base: position 1,646,619 of record NC_033640.1, read on the forward strand.
TATTAAACCAATCTCACGTCCCAAAGGAGTTAACCGGCTATCAGCATTATCAGCACGAAGAAGAAGTCGGTGTTCTGAGCGGCTGAAGAGAAATAATAATCAATGTAAAAGGCAGGAAAAATATTAGTAATGAGAAATTATGAGCTCACAGGAGGCTTATATGCACTAAACATATCATGAATTTTAAGTAATCAGGCAGAGAAAAATTAACCAAGCAAGGAGTAAAGTTCAAGCCCGGTGAAATGCAATTCACTTGTGAAAAAGACAAATCCCTAGATGTTTCATGAACAAGAAACATATTGAAACAAAAGAAAGGTACAGAGACTACGTGAATGATAGCGCAATTTGAAATGGGTAGTTGAAACTTTTCTAGTTCAGTAGTACCTCATTCGTTTTTCTTGATTTCAGTACCTCTCTGTTAAGTTCTGCCTGAGCTAAATAGTTTCACTGTTTCAGCTTTCGGTCAGAAAGAATTAATGGATTTTTCATCAAGTAACAAAATATCTCGTTTGGCCAAAGAATATTCAAAAAATTACAAATATCATTAAACCTTGATGGAGATGCAGTAAAATCAAATACAGCAAAATGTTGGGTACTGAAATCCAAACTTTTAGAGTTCACGTTCCCATCTCAGAAGTAGAGTTCATGTTCCCATCTCAGTACTTTGTCTTGTTCTATTAATACAATCGACTAAAATCTAGTAACCACAAGTCTTTTCCTTCATTTCAATTTTCTTTTGTTGAAAATTCATTTCTGTTGTTAAATCGCCAACTAAACATTCAAATTCTTGACCCGTCTAATTAATTGTCATGATTGTATTATAGAACTTTCCAGTTCATCAGCAAAAAAACTGAATTTTACAAAATTCCAGCAAAAACCCTACTCTGCTCTTAGCTCCTAGTCCTTCTTTAGTTCCTACCAACCAATTCGCGCTTTTATTACATCACTTTCAAATAAGCATACAAATAATGATTTAATAGAAAGATATTTTTACCTAGTTAACATACGATATGGCTCTCGGAGATCTTTTGTGACAAGATCGTCTATCAAAGTGCCTATATAGCTGCTTTCTCTCTCTAGAATAATAACGGGCTTCCCATCTGCATGCCTCGCAGCATTAATTCCAGAGATAATACCCTGAAGATCAATTAAAAGCACAGCAAGAAGCTGAGAAGCAATGGAAGAAGAGAAATTTAAACTTTCTTGTGCACGCTACGCTCACATGGTGGAAGTAGAAAGACCCAGTCCACTACTTAGGCATAGTTCTAATTACAAATCTTAGTATTTGTAGGAATTAGAAAAAATAAAAAGCAAGATGATTACTTTTATACCGGTGAATAGTTACACAGTAAACAACTATCTATTTACATTTACATCCCTGTGATTCTGAATTTTCACAGATACCGTTAAGAACCTTAGGTTCTTACATATATACCCATGTGCTTAAAGAATGCCCCTCGTTTTTCTGTTAGGCAACCAGCTTTCCCACATGAATTAGATGACTTTCCAACTTAGCATAGAAGATTTTTGTATAAGACAGCATTTTTTAGGGATTTAGTAAGAAAAAACCCAACTTTTCTAGAGGTGTATATATATATATGGAGAGAGATAGATAGATAATTTTGCAGTTATATAGATGTAAAATCCCTTGAGAGAAAATGACAGTACCTGAGCAGCAGCTTCTTCATAGCCTGTTGTTCCATTAATCTGACCAGAGAAGAATAAACCTTCAAACTTCTTTGTCATGAGTGATCTCGAACACTGATGAGCCGGCAAATAGTCATATTCCACAGCATAGGCAGGTCTTAGCATTACACAAGTCTCAAGTCCTGGTAATGTTCTTAGGAGTGGTAGCTGCAACCTCTCAGGTAAACCAGTCGAAAAGCCCTAGTAAAGAGGAACGAAGAATATTATTTGATTTACAATCTCTGACAATGTATTTTGCAGTTTGTAGAAGCAATTTATGTGATAAATGTAGGATCTTATTTCATAATGAGACTAATCTAGTTTCTCATAGATGATTATATACTGTTGCGTTCAACTTATCATTGTGGGAAAATGAAAGAAAATGACAAACAGGCAAGTAAATTTTACACAATTGATTATATAAATGTAATGGAAAAAAAGAGATAAAGGGGGAGGAATAACCTGCACATAAAGCTCTGGAACATTTCTGCCCTCTGGTTCAAGAAAAATCTGGTGGGACTCTTTATCTTGGAATCTTACAATCTGAAATCGAAATCACTTCTTTTTCAAGACTGTCGCCTTTCAAATTCTAAAAACTCAATTCTGGGTAATAACTGAGAAAGAAAAAAAAAACTCTTAATTACATACACAATGACAAATAATGCTCTGCCACGAATAATAACAATAAGTTTCTAGAGCAAGTGGCAAATGGCTTGGTGGTTGGTACCTGAGGTCCCAAGTTCAAATCCCAATTGATTCACATTTTCAGCTAAGTTTACTTCTAAATGAAATAAACGAAGCAGGTAGTGTGCTACCTATCTCTCAAAAAAAAAAAAAATGAATAATAACAATAAGTTGCAGTTTAAATGCTACATTCAATAATCATATTTTTTAGAACAAAAAAGAACAGTACTTTTGACTTTTCAATTTAAAGATAAATGGCAGTCACACGACAAATAAGTGACAAGCCTCTATTTATCATCTTGCTCCTATTAACCCACCTATTTTGAAACTTTTAGATTGCAAGTTTTTCAAACGGATGTATTGACAGAAAAGACATAGGGCTTCGCATAAATAAGAAAGCAAAAAAGAGTGAAATTCAATTCTTGTTCTATAAGTCATTGGTCTTTTGAATTGGTGAGAATGAGCATGAAACAATGCATAGTCATGGAAGGATATACTATAATGTAACCAAAGAAAAGAGGTTCCCAAGGCTAGTTCATCCCATCTGAAATAGTGGGAGAGAAAACAAAGTAAAGATTGTGGAACTCTTCTTCTGCAGTTCTTCAAACTAAAAGAAAATTTATGAGAAAAGAAAACAATACAGAATCACCTACATTATTCAATCTATATGAGCCAATAACTGCAAATTTATACCTTATCTTCGATAGATGGGCAGTATCTTGGCCCCTTCGCTTCAACCCAGCCACCATAGGTTGGTGTTTCGTGTAAGTTGTCTCTAATAAGCTGATGGGTCTCCTTTGTTGTTCGTGTCAAATAGCAACACATTTGATCTCTTTCAATGTGGAAATCAGGATCAAAGCTAAACCAGCTTACCTGTTTTCAAAAAGCCACATCACTCAGACATGCAACATAAAGTTATTTCCTTATAAAGAAACAATTGAAAAATAAAGAAAAAAATAAAAGGCTTTTTGTTGTCTTCGCATCAAATATTCATATGATAGATTCACAGAATATATTTACTGATGTCAGAAAAATTAACACAAAAAGGTTGATATGTGAATATCAAGCAAGCCAGTTGAAGATATAAGACAACCAGAATATTTTGATTGTCACTGTTTCCTATTTGTTGACAATCATAAATATATATAATCCAAATATGGAGTAAGCTCCGAAATAAGCTTTTGCATTGTCATTCGAATTTCTTCCAAAATTACTTTTCTACAGAATATCCACACATTATTACAGAAGAATATTATAAAAGTTGTACGCATTCAACCAAAATTACTTAAAAGGCAAGAAAGCTTGATCATGCTGCTTCTTCCTATAGGTGTATAAAAAATAAAAATAAAATAAAATAACTGAAAGCATTACAATTAGTCTATTAGCTCCAAGCTTAAGCAGAAAGCAGAATTAAGAAGCATCACCTCTGAAATGGACAAAATAGAGGTATATAATACCTATGTAAACTCTATATCCACCAATCAGTGCATATTTGGCCTAACTTTTGAAAAGGACTCGCTACTCCAAAAGACAAAAGTGTCAGTAAGCTAGAATGAGCTTCTAAGCCCTAAAACCAGAGACTACAATTTGAAGCTTCTACTAAAGCTAGAAGCTCTTTGAGGGGAGGGAGTTAATGAAAAAGATGTTACTACATTTTAGAACAACTTAAATTAACAATGCAGCTTTAACCGGCCCGAACAGGACTTCAGTAATAAACAAAACAAGAATTAATATCAATAGTATACCTCTTCATCCCCATGCTGGGGCTCGAGACCAGAAAAGTCAACAGTTCTCAAGTCAACTCGTGCTGGAGTTCCAGTTTTTAGTCGATCAGTTTCAAATCCCAGATGCTGCAAGTTTTCAGTAAGCCCATGAGAAGCCGACTCGCCAGCTCGCCCTGCAGACATTGACGCCCTACCAACCCAAATCTTACCGCTCATGAATGTTCCTGTCGTGAGTACGACAGAAGGAGCATAGAAGTTCATTCCAAAGAAAGTGCAGACACCTTCCACACTGTCATTCTTGCCTACTAAAACCTCTGTGACCATAGCCTCTCGGATAAATAGGTTCGGAGTGCTAAAATGGCAGAACAGGTTAGAATTTTCATAAAGAAGGCTTACTAGCAAAGAAATTAGGGGGTTGTACTTATATCTTTTCACAGAATCATCGATTGACACATATACCCTATACAAGCAAAATTTTCATATGTACCTGTTGACGTATAGTATATTATAAAATAAAATAAAATAAAATAAAAAAACCCTTAAATTTGGGAGTCATCTAATTCATGGGGAAAGCTGGTTTTTTTTATATTTGGGAATAAGGCATTTTTGTAAGTACAAGGGCATATATGCAAACAAATTAAGTTTTTAAAAGGTAGATATGAAAAGACAGATTCTGCAGGGATATAAACGCAAATTGATATGATTGTATGTATATACCAATACATGCTATATAGGCACCAAACGGAAACTCTCAAGCAGGAATTCAAACTGGAGCCTTGCAATTCTACACCATAGGTGGAAGACATAGCACATAGAAAATATAAAATATTGTTTCAGTGCCAACCTTTCAACAACTTTCTTCATCTCCATAGCATACTCCCTTTTGTCAGTCTGAGCACGCAAAGCTCGAACAGCAGGGCCTTTCGAGAGGTTCAAAACACGCTTTTGTAAATAGCATCTGTTATGGCAAATTAACAAGAATTTACTGGTGTTCTTTATAGAAAGATGTATCAGAAAAAGGTTCCAGTTCCTATATTTAGAATGACAAAAAATATGCTGATCTACTAAAGATAGCAAAGCAGGTTCATTCCAATTTAAAGGAACTCTTATTTGTTCTAAAGGTAAGTTTGAATGTTGGCAGTTGTTCTTACAAATTTGATCTGAACAGTGTTTGAAAAGACGCGAGGCGCGGAGAGGCGCAAGACTTTCCTGGAGCCTAGGGCCGAGGCGCACTGCGAGGCGCGCGCCTCACGAAGGTAAAGCGCACATCTACTAAGCCTAGTTTAATTTGATATTCTACATTAAAAAAATCCCAAAATAATTATAAAAAAGTAAAGAAAACACATGCATATAGTTTAATTTGATGTTCTTGCTGACGCTGCTGCTGTTTTCGCTGCTGCTACTTCTTGTTTTCCTGTTGCCACTGCTACTGGTTGCTTGTTCTGGCCTCCGCTAGTTTGTTGCCGCTACTTTCTGCTGCTAGCACAGCTGCTATTGATGCTCAATAGAAAGAGGATGTGGGAGAACAAGAGACCGAGAGGAGGGGGTGAGCGGCTAATTTTTTTAGGGGTTTTTTTGGGTTTCTTTCAAGATTTTTTAAGTATCTTATTGGGTTTAAAGTATAAGATGCAAATTCAAAACCCGACAATCCGAAAACTTGAATTTTTTTGGATTTCTTTCAATATTTTTTAAGGATCTTATCGGGTTAAAGTATAATATGCAAATTCAAAATCCGACAACTCGAAAACTTGAATAAAAAATTCCTGAAAACTTGAATATTGCGAGGAGCGTGCCTCAAGCACGCCTTTTCAAACACTGGATCTGAATCAATAAAATAATATATCTACCATGTTAAATGTTGATGGTCGTTATAAATAAACTTCATTCTAAGCATTTAAGCAGCACCAAAATTAAGATCCAACAACATCACTTATCGGTGTCAAATGAAGCAAGATCAGTTTGAGTTTCTACCTATCAGCAATTTTCCCTATTTCACCACCAAGGGCATCAACCTCATGCACCAGTTGAGATTTTGCAGGTCCACCAACTGCTGGATTGCAAGGCTGAGTAGAACAAAAATAAAAGGAAAGGAAAATTTCGGAGTTTACAATCATATTAGAACCTCAAGAATGTAAAGAATGCGTCTCGTTTTCATGCAGTTCACTAGATAAGGCACCTCGTAATGAGAGAAGACGGAATTGAATGTGTAAAAACATAACTCAAATACCAATCTAAGAATATAGGATATAAAAGGAACCAACAGAGATCTTTTTCGAATATTCACAGCATCTAGGGCCAGAATAGCCAATATGCATGCGCACCTAATAATCCAATGTAATTTATTCAGCAATGCCTTTCCAAGTTTATGCATCAAGTCATCAGCCCCCTTATTTACCAATAGTTCATATTTTGAAAGACACAAAGAAAGGCCTATTTCTATTGCAACAATTTTCACTTGAAAGGCTAAATCGATCTACTGCAGCAGTTCTGAGCCCAACATTTTCACTTTAAACGATAAACAGCAAAACTCTATTTTCCATGGAATCATTTTGAATCTTGAATACTCCCATAAAATTGATAATTGATATAATGAAAAAGCTTCTTATCATGGTTTCTATGATTAGTAGTTATCTCAGCAGTTTAGGTGTTCTTCAAGGAACGACAACATTTGAATAACTACTATTTAGCTATTCATAACTCCTTAACGCCTACATGATCACAATGAACTTAATTTCTTTTAGTATTCACCTTCCGACGACTTCAAACTTGTACTCAGCAGGTGCATCACTAACTCTAAACTCTCATTGTTTCAATATGAAAAATCATTTCTAACTATCTCTTGTTTCAATTGGAACATCTTAATCTGAATATAGAACAAGTACCTCACCACCAGTCCCAATACTTTTGAAGGAACTTCAAATTATACTCTGTTATAATACAAACAAACAATAATAGCAGGAAGACTGAGAAAGGTGCCTCTTAAGACATAAATTGAGGTGAAACATTAAGTCTTTTAAGGTTTCTTTTTTTCACACAAAGCAACAATAAACAAAAAAAAGAGAGAGAAAAATAATAAATCTACATTCAGTGTTAATCTAGACCTGCCATGCAATTCGATCAATGTTGAGGGTAAGAAGAAGAGTCCGGGCCCCAAGCCGGGCAGATGCCAATGCAGCCTCACAGCCTGCATGCCCTCCTCCGACAACAATTACATCATATCGCTCTTCATTTGCTTCCACCTTATCTTTCCCATCTGTGTAGTACAAAATTAAACACGATACTTTCTGTCAGCTTTGCAAAACTAAGGTCTTACATGGTTACATTTTCAATTTTTTTTGTCCTTTCAACTGAAATTCAACACAAGGGAGTGTGCATGGCGGATGGATTTCTTTATTTTCATTACTGTTGGTTATGTTACAAAGCCATCTTGTTTAAGGAAAAAATAAAATAAGAGATAATTGTTCCTACTACTTTTTTTAAAAAAAACAAACACCATTGTTGCAGAGATTGCAAACAATCTGTCATCAGACTACGCAAAGCATGGAATTAAGTGAAAGAGAAAAAAAAGGGGGAAAAAATGTAAAATTGATGCATAACCAAACAAGGCCTAAATATGTCACCTACTTCTCATGCTTTCCAGATAATTTAAGCGCCTATCTTTTCTTAAGAAGAGTGTAGACAATTAAAATTCACCATCAACTACCTTTTTAATATGACCATGTTTTCAAATACAGGAAAGATAATTGGGGATATAAACACAAGTTTTAAGATATAATTATTATTTTGCTTCATTCTGCACAAACTATTTCTCAAAATTTGATGGTTGACGCACTCTGCCGGTGCTTCTAATTCACAATATGTTTCAAAACTCAGAGTCATCACTTTGGGCCTATCTAGGCCTTCTATAGAAATCGATGCTCTTTGAGTAGATTCTTCAGAAAAGCCCCACTAGTTTTTTAATTAGTAAGTCCCAAAAGCTTCCTGCTGAAGTTAAACTTCATATCAGAGCTTCTGCATTCAGCTCCAGAAGCTCATTCAAGTTTCTCATTCCATCCAGAAACCCTAGAATCTCGATTTTCTTTTTCTTTTTCCTTCTTCTTTTCCTTTCCCATAGTTTGGCTTCAGCTTCTCGAATAGAGAAGCTGTTCAAGGAGCCAGAATTTCTCAAAAAGAACGATTCAAAAACCTCAAACCGCACCAACGATCGAACCTTTCCTTGAGAATTATGATCATTCCTCAAATCCAAACCCATAATTGTTCAGAAAAACCCCCAATCACGTTGAGGAATAGCGTGTAAGCTTCAATCTCACCCCCAATACGACGAGTAAAGAAACCTAAAGAGGTAAAGGAGGAAGAGGAGAGTTGGAACCGAGCGACCTTTCGCGGCGGCGGAGGCGGTGGCGAGGCCGCGGCGGCGGGAGCTGGGCGTCGACGCGGAGGTGGAGAAGCGGCTTCTCCGACGCGTCCTGGGGAGCTTTAGGGTTGAAGGCGCAGTGACGGGGACGGAGGAGGAGGAGGAGGAGGAGGAGGAGGAGGAGAAGAGGGGAGGGTGGAGGCGGAGGGAGGAGGCGGCGGCGGCGACGGCGACGGCGATCGCTGCCGTGGGGCGGAGGCGGAGGAGCATCGGCGAGCGCACCATGGGAGGAGGAACAAGGTGGAGAGTGAAGAGGTTCCTTATTATATATACTAGTGTAGGTACCCGCGCGATGCGGCGGGTAATTACTGCTAAAGTAAAAAATTTATAAATAATAAAATATGAACATAAGTAAATAAAATTATAGTATGCCAGTATTAAAATATTAGTTCACAATGAAGAGCATTATAGTAAAATTTTAGAAAGAGTAAAATATCAACAAAAGTAATAGCTATATGCAGTGAGCTATAGCCAATACAAAAACTTGAGTAACAGGCAATAAAAGCAAAGGCAATAGGAGAGGCCACTGCAAAATTTTGAAAAAAAAATCACTTCTCAGCTTCAGATATAATTAAATTGCACTGTTGAGGAGGAAAAATCAAAGGAACCTTCCTAGCAGTTTACCGGATCGACTCGGATTGTCCATGGAACGTTCCATATCGTCAATCTCTGCAGGTTAATTTGAATCGATTTACGTCGCCATATCAAATAAAACATTAAAAAAAAAAAGAAAAAAAAAGAAGAAGAAAGCAATTCAAATTAANCTTTCTATCAGCTTTGCAAAACTAAGGTCTTACACGGTTACATTTTCATTTTTTTCGTCCTTTCAACTGAAATTCAACACAAGGGAGTGTGCATGGCATATAGATTTCTTTATTTTCATTACTGTTGGTTATGTTACAAAGCCATCTTGTTTAAGGAAAAAAAAATAAAATAAGAGATAATTGTTCCTAACTATTTTTTTAAAAAAAACAAACACCATCGATGCAGAGATTGCAAACAATCTGTCATCAGACTATCGCAAAGCATGGAATTAAGTGAAAGAGATAAAAAAGGGGGGGAAAAATGTAAAATTGATGCATAACCAAACAAGGCCTAAATATGTCACCTACTTCTCATGCTTTCCAGATAATTTAAGCGCCTATCTTTTCTAAAGAAGAGTGTGGTCTATTAAAATTCACCATCAAATACCTTTTTAATATGACCATGTTTTCAAATACACAAAAGATAATTGGGGATATAAACACAAGTTTTAAGATATAATTATTATTTTGCTTCATTCTGGACAAACTATTTCTCAAAATCTGAAGGTTGACACGCTCTGCCACTACTTCTAATTCACAATATGTTTCAAAACTCAAGAGTCATAACTTGGGGCCTATCTAGGCCTTCTATAGAAGTCGATGCTCTTTGAGTAGATTCTTCAGAAAAGCCCCACTAGTTTTTTAATTAGGAAGTACCAAAAGCTTCCTGCTGAAGCTAAACTTCATATCAGAGCTTCTGCATTCAGCTCCAGAAGCTCATTCAAGTTTCTCATTCCATCCAGAAGCCCTAGAATTTCGAATTTCTTCTTCTTTTTCCTTCTTCTTTTCCTTTCCCATTCTTGTCAATACTTTGGCTTCTCGAATAGAGAAGCTGTCGAGGAGCCAGAATTTCTGAAAAGAACGATTCAAAAACCTCGAACCGCGCCAAAGATCGAACCTTTCCTTGAGAATTATGATCATTCCTCAAATCCAAACCCATAATTGTTCAGAAAAACCCCCAATCACGTTGAGGAATAGCGTGTAAGCTTCAATCTCACCCCCAATACGACGAGTAAAGAAACCTAAAGAGGTAAAGGAGGAAGAGGAGAGTTGGAACCGAGCGACCTTTCGCGGAGGCGGAGGCGGAGGCGGTGGCGAGGCCGCGGCGGCGGGAGCTCGCCGTCGACGCAGAGGTGGAGAAGCGGCTTCTCCGACGCGTCCTGGGGAGCTTTAGGGTTGAAGGCGCAGTGACGGGGACGGAGGAGGAGGAGGAGGAGAAGAGGGGCGGGTGGAGGCGGCGGAGGGAGGAAGCGGCGGCGGCGACGGCGACTGCGATCGCCGCCGTGGGGCGGAGGCGGAGGAGCATTGGCTAGCGCACCGTGGGAGGAGGAACAAGGTGGAGAGTGAAGAGGTTCACTATTATATATATATATATATATATATATAGAAAGAGACAGAGAGTTGAACTGGAATGCTATCGGTAGCAAATGGGTTCCGTTGTCATCTATTTATTTTTAATGATAGAGCCTCCAAATCGACGATCGACACAGTTAAAAATAATCTATACCACTTGAAATATCTAGAAATCAAATTTCATACTTTTCCGATTTTGTTCTCTTGTCCATCAAGTGGGCGTAAAAATGAGAGGCTGAAAATGAATATCCTCTAAAAAATGATGATAAGAATTTTATAATCAAAATCGAGAGCATAGATCTTTTTCTAAATAGTTTAAAAAAAATTTTAATAAAAATTCAATTGATTTGGATAGTTTTACACCGTTAAACGAGAAAATATCTCGTATCTACCATTAAAATTATAATTTTTTAAATTCTTTGATCATAAGACTAATGATGTCGAAAAGATTTGAAATTTGGTTTCTAGACACTTCAAGTGGTATAGATCATGTTCAACGGTGCCGATCGTCGATTTGGAGGCTTCATCATCGAAAATAAATAGATAGTAACAGAGCCCGTTTGCTATCGATAGCATTCCAGCTCAACTCTCTCTATATATATACATATATCCACCTCTATCTCATATTCTCACCTTTGGGCGTAAAATGGCCCCGGACTTTATCCGATTTTTCATTTTGGTCCCAAAAGTTCCTTTTATTTTCAAATAGGTTCTGAATTTTTAGGACGAATTACCCTATCGGTCCCTAAGCTCTTTCTTTTTAAATAGTAGGTCTCCAGCTTCTTCTCCCATATATGCACACAACTTAATAAACCTAATTTCACTACAGACCTCAATTTCATTTTTCGCTTCTATAATTGTCTCGACCTCACATTATGACAAACTGAACCCAGTCTCATCTCATGCCTTAATTTTATTTTCCACATTTTTGACTATCTCGATCTCGTGTCATGAAGAGCAAAGCCAAATCCAACCACAACCCTCCATCTCATCGTTCGCATCTGTAACGACATCAACCTTGCAGATGATGTATGTTGTCTTTTTTGGAGCAACTGACATCTTCGACATTGAGCCGAGTAAGCCAAGTTCTTTCTTAAATTTTAAACATTGTTGAAACTATGATCTTTTTTTCTTTTCTTTTTTTATGATCTATTTGGTCAAAATTAATAAAAATATAGATAGTTACACCTAACTAAAATAGCATAACTAAAAACCTTTTGTTCTACAGTCACACAAATAAATAGCGAAAGGTAAGTAATTTTATCTGAATTCTAGTTTGCCAAAAAGTCTACTTTAATTTAAATTTCACCCTCGGTGAAATAACCATGCCCTGAAATAAAAAAAAAAAAAGATACAGAAAAAAAACTTATCTAACATATAAATCAGTTTGAGTCAATTATCCAACCTTTTAAATTTTTGATTTTACTGCTTTATATTTTTATTTGTTTAATTTTTAAGCTAATTGCTTTAACAAATTTATAGTTACGAAAATTACGTGACCTAGGTTAACTAAGTCGATGAAAATAAACAGCACATATAAATTTTAAGATTAAAATATCATTAATAGACTCAAATTAAAAAAATTAAAATTTTAAAATTGAATAGTTAACTAAAAATGGTTTATAGTTTATGTAAATGACGCACAGGTTTACCAAAAATAATAATAATAAGGGTTAATTGCATACAGGTCCCCGCAAATATAATAAATTATAAATATATCCCTATAAAGTTTAACTTTCATAAGTTATTCCTCATAAAGTCTTAATATTTTCAGATATGTCCCTCTAATTTGTTACGGTTAAAGAACTATTAGAAAACTGTTTATATTTTCAATTTTGCTATCACAAATATGTCCCTCCAAAAATTATAACAGTATAATATAAGAGGGATAAAAATGTGAAAAATTAATTCGGATAAAGTATTTAACTATGGTTAACTAAACTTTTCTAACGGAGGGACATATCTGAAAATATTAGAACTTTTATAGAAATAACTTATACAAATTTGAACTTTATAGAGATACATCTGTAATTCACTACGTTTGCGGGGACCTGTATGCAATTGGCCCTAATGATAATAATAAAAACGAGCAGTGGTTCATGGTGACGTGATGGACCAATTTCACAGAACAAATTTATGCTCTTTTATTAAATTTTGATAGAATTGTTTAGTAAATTATAAAGTTTTTAAGGGTCTATTTGCAAAAGAGTCCCTTCCCTTCTCTTTCTCTCCATATTTCTCTAGAGCTCTCTCTCTCTCTCTCTCTAAACTCTCTCTCTCTGGTAAACGCTCCCTCTCACAAAACCCTAATAATCGATTTTTAATCGCATGTTTTTGCATCTTTTGATCCTTTTTTCCGCCAATTTCCACTCAATTTTACCCTTATTTTCGCAGAATCGATCAATCGGAACTAACTAAAACCCTCGTCGTTGATCTCTTCTTCGACGCTTCTTAGCCCTAGGGAGAGGTGAGGTGTGCGCCATGGCGCTTCGGCGGCTCCTTGGGAGGAGCTCGAGGATCCCAATCGTATCTAGGGTTTTCGCATCGTCCGCGGCGCCTTTCTCCGCGGCGGCGTCGCCGAGCGACACGATCCGAGCCACCCTCTTCCCCGGCGATGGAATTGGGCCGGAGATCGCCGAATCGGTGAAGCAGGTTCGGATTTTGATCCTTTATTGTCGAATTTTATACCTTTTCTTATCCTTTTGTTCCCCCTTTTTATACTTTGTTTTGATGTAGATTGTTTGATCTAGAGCTTGCTTGCTTGTATGATATAGGTAAAAATGCGAGGAGGCCCCTCAACAATAGGCCATTATGAATAGGCCCCTTAAAATGTTTTAGGTCGAGACCCCAGCAAAATTTTAGTTGTTTTGATTTATGTGATTCAGGATTTGATTAAATACGATGATGATTTTGTTAAGTTGATGATTTTACCAGTTTTAGCTAATAGAAATGTTGATTTTGATGCTTAATGGCTAATGAAGTCGTAGTTTTGACGAAATTCCTAATTCAAATAAAGGAATATCTCAAATCGAAATAATTAGGAGTTAAGAGGGTGCCGATTGAACAAAAATATGTAGTTCGGGTTTTATTTAAGAATGGCCTATAGTTGAGAGGGTCTATGTACAATTTTACCTATTACGTATGAAGTTGGTTAGCTTACTTTGATTTCGTATCCCTGATTGTATTATAGAAACATTTAGCATTGCTTTTTGTGATCAATTTTAATTGAATTAGCTACCTCTAGTTCAAACAAAGGAATCGGTTTGATACAATGCTAAATTTAGATTTTTATTTTTTTCTATGAAAAGATTCTGTATTGAGTGTACAAATCAAGAGAATATGGCGCTCTTTAGATATTAATTTGTTTAGCTGTATTCTGATTTCAATTCTGTCCTTGGATTTTCATTTGTAACAATTTAGTCCCATAGTTCGATTTGATTTCATTGTTGTCCTTTGACTCGCAATTCAACAAAGTAAAGTTAAACTTTGATTCCGACATTGCACCTTCTTTTTGATAGGTTACTAACAAGGGGACTTAGTTGTTAACTCGTCATGCAAAACAACTTTGAGGACTTACTTTCTATTCAATCCTTTTACATATTATTTGTGTTACTGTAGGTTTTTGGTGCAGCACAAGTGCCAATAGAATGGGAAGAACATTATGTGAGCGACAAAGTTGACCCCAGAACGGAGAGCTTTTTAACATGGGAAAGTCTTGAATCGGTGAGGAGAAATGGCGTGGGCCTGAAGGGCCCCATGGCTACACCTATCGGAAAAGGGCACAGGTCCTTGAATCTCACATTAAGGAAAGAGCTCGGCCTTTATGCCAATGTTAGACCTTGCTCTAGCCTTCCTGGTTATCGAACTCGGTATGATGATGTGAATCTCATCACAATCCGTGAGAATACCGAAGGAGAGTATAGCGGTCTCGAACACCAAGTAAGGATTTCAAGAACTTTTATTTTCAGCTGCTTTTCGTATAATCCCTTCAAAATTACCTATTTACATTCACTCCTTTAAAGTACCAATTTATATATGTCCGTATAAAGTGTAGCTTCTTATATTAATGTTGTTATCTTAGGTCTGGGAGTCATTAAATTCAAGTTCATTTAGTATTAGAAAAAAGTTCAGGTTTAAAATGTACAAACTTGAACTATATCCCATTTCAGAATGGGTACTTGAAAGTTGAAACTACAAAAATTTGTATTTACTCCGTAACCTTCTGGTATGCTTGATTTAACTAGCTATCCTCAAACCTTACGATGTTTTTAACTTTTTTGGCAGAGTATTCTGTAACCTAACCACCTTATATATATATATATATAGAGAGAGAGAGAGAGAGAGAGAGAGAGAGAGTCTGGCTACTATACTTTTATGAGTACGATCGCCTTCGTACTCATAAGTCGTTTTCGATGATAGAGCTTCCGAATCGACGATCCATACCGTTAAACATTTTGTAGAGCATTTAAAACTTCTAGAAATCAAATTTCATAATTTTTCGACATCATTTACCTTACGATCAAAAGCTCACAAAATTGACAATTTTTAACGGCCGGTATGGAATACTTGCTAGTTTAACGGTGCAAAAGAATCTGAATAGGTTGAATTTTTGATAGAAAATTCTATTCACTACCTAGATAAANCTCTCTCTCTCTCTCTCTCTCTCTCTCTCTCTCTCTCTCTATATATATATATATATATATATATATATATATATATATATATATATCCACCTCTATCTCATATTCTCACCTTTGGGCGTAAAATGGCCCCAGAATTTATCCGATTTTTCATTTTGGTACCCAAAGTTCCTTATGTTTTCAAACAGGTCCCAAAAATTTAGGACGAATTACCCTACCGGTTCCTAAGCTTTTTCTTTCAAAATAGTAGGTCTCCAGCTTCTTCTCCGATATATGCACACAACTTAATAAACCTAATTTCACTATAGACCTCAATCTCATTTTTCACTTCTGTAATTGTCTCGACCTCACATTATGACCAACTGAACCCAGTCTCATCTCATGCCTTAATTTTATTTTCCACATTTATGACTGTCTCGATCTCGTGTCGTGAAGAGCGAAGCCAAATCCAACCACTAGCCTCCATCTCATCGTTCGCATCTGTGACGGCATCGACCTTGCAGATGATGTATGTTGTCTTTTTTGGAGCAACTAACATCTTCGACCTTGAGCCGAGTAAGCCAAGTTCTTTCTTAAACTTTAAACAGTGTCGAAACTATGATCTTTTTTTTTTTTTTTTTTTTATGATCTATTTGGTCAAAATTAATAAGAATATAGATAGTTACACCTAACTAAAATAGCATAACAAAAAACCTTTTGTTCTACAGTCACACAAATAAATAGCGAATGGTAAGTAATTTTATCTGAATTCTAGTTCGCCAAAAAGTCTACTCTAATTTAAATTTCACCTTTGGTGAAATAATCATGCCCTGAAATAGAAAAAAAAAAGATACAGAAAAAAACTTATCTAACCTATAAATCAGTTTGAGTCAATTATCCAACTTTTTAAAATTTGATTTTACTGCTTTATATTTTTATTTGTTTGATTTGTGAGTAAGCAATTGTACATCAAAATTTAAGCTAATTGCTTTAACAAATTTGTAGTTGCGAAAATTACATGACCTAGGTTAACTAAGTCGATGAAAATAAACAGCACATATAAATTTTAAGATTAAAATATCATTAATTGACTCAAATTAAAAAAATAAAAATTTTAAAATTGAATAGTTAACTAAAAATGGTTCATAGTTTATGTAAATTATGCACAGGTTTACCAAAAATAATAATAATAAGGGTTAATTGCATACAGGTCCCCGCAAATATAATGAATTATAAATATATCCCTATAAAGTTCAACTTTCATAAGTTATCCATCTTAAAGCCTTAATATTTTCAGATATGTCCCTCTAATTTGTTACGGTTAAAGAACTATTAGAAAACTATTTATATTTTCAATTTTGCTATCACAAATATGTCCCTCCAAAAATTATAACAGTATAATATAAGAGGGATAAAAATATCAAAAATTAATCCAGATAAAGTATTTAACTATGGTTAACTAAACTTTTCTAACGGAGGGACATATCTGAAAATATTAGAACTTTTGTAGAAATAACTTATAAAAGTTTGAACTTTATAGAGATACATCTGTAATTCACTACGTTTGCGGGGACCTGTATGCAATTGGCCCTAATGATAATAATAAAAACGAGCAGTGGTTCATGGTGACGTGATGGACCAATTTCACAGAACAAATTTATGCTCTTTTATTAAATTTCGATAGAAGTGTTTAGTAAATTGTAAAGTTTTTAAGGGTCTATTTGTAAAAGAGTCCCTTCCCTTCTCTTTCTCTCCATATTTCTCTCTAGAGCTCTCTCTCTCTCTCTCTAAACTCTCTCTCTCTCTGGTAAACGCTCCCTCTCACAAAACCCTAATAATCGATTTTTAATCGCATGTTTTCGCATCTTTTGATCCTTTTTTCCGCCAATTTCCACTCAATTTTACCCTTATTTTCGCAGAATCGATCAATCGGAACTAACTAAAACCCTCGTCGTTGATCTCTTCTTCGACGCTTCTTAGCCCTAGGGAAAGGTGAGGTGTGCGCCATGGCGCTTCGGCGGCTCCTTGGGAGGAGCTCGAGGATCCCAATCGTATCTAGGGTTTTCGCATCGTCCGCGGCGCCTTTCTCCGCGGCGGCGTCTTTCTCCGCGGCGGCGTCGCCGAGCGACACGATCCGAGCCACGCTCTTCCCCGGCGATGGAATTGGGCCGGAGATCGCCGAATCGGTGAAGCAGGTTCGGATTTTGATCCTTTATTGTCGAATTTTATACCTTTTCTTATCCTTTTGTTCCCCCCTTTTTATACTTTGTTTTGATGTAGATTGTTTGATCTAGAGCTTGCTTGTTTGTATGATATAGGTAAAAATGCGAGGAGGCCCCTCAATATAGGCCTTTATGAAATTGGCGGCTCCACTTAAAAATGTTATAGGTCGAGACTCCAGCAAAAATTTTAGTTGTTTTGATTTATGTGATTCAGGGTTTCATTAAATACGATGATGATTTTGTTAAGTTGATGATTTTACCAGTTTTAGCTAATAGAAATGTTGATTTTGATGCTTAATGGCTGATGAAGTCGTAGTTTTGACGAAATTTCTAATTCAAGTAAAGGAATATTCAAATCAAAATAATTAAAAGTTATGAGGGTGCAGATTGAACAAAAATATGTAGTTCGGGTTCTATTTCAGAACGGTCTATAGTTGAGAGGGTTTATGTACAGTTTTGTCTGTTATGTATGAAGTTGGTTAGCTTACTTTGATTTCGTATCCCTGATTGATGAAGTCGTAGTTTTGTCGAAATTCCTGATTCAAATAAAGGAATATTTAAATCAAAATAATTAAAAGTTAAGAGGGTGCCGATTGAACAAAAATATGTAGTTCGGGTTCTATTTCAGAATGGCGTATAGTTGAGTGTCTATGTACAATTTTACCTGTTATGTATGAACTTGGTTAGCTTTCTTTGATTTCGTATCCCCGATTCTATTATAGAAACATTTAGCATTGCTTTTTGTGATCAATTTTAATTGAATTAGCTATTTCTAGTTCAAACAAAGGAATCGGTTTGATATGATGCTAAATTTAGATTTTTATTTTTTTCTATGAAAAGATTCTGCATTGAGTGTCAAATCAGAGAATATGGCGCTCTTTAGATATTAATCTGTTTAGATGTATTCTGATTTCAATTCCGCCCTTGGATTTTCATTTGTGTTCGATTTGATTTCATTGTTGTCCTTTGACTCGCAATTCAACAAAGTAAAGTTAAACTTTGATTCTGACATTGCACCTTCTTTTTGATAGGTTACTAACAAGAGGACTTAGTTGTTAACTTGTTATGCAAAACAACTTTGAGGACTTAATTTCTATTCAATCCTTTTACATATTATTTGTGTTAGTGTAGGTTTTTAGTGCAGCACAAGTGCCAATAGAATGGGAAGAACATTATGTGAGCGACAAAGTTGACCCCAGAACGGAGAGCTTTTTAACATGGGAAAGTCTTGAATCGGTGAGGAGAAATGGCGTGGGCCTAAAGGGCCCCATGGCCACACCTATCGGAAAAGGTCACAGGTCCTTGAATCTCACATTAAGGAAAGAGCTCGGCCTTTATGCCAATGTTAGACCTTGCTCTAGCCTTCCTGGTTATCGCACTCGGTATGATGATGTGAATCTCATCACAATTCGTGAGAATACCGAAGGAGAGTATAGCGGTCTCGAACACCAAGTAAGGATTTCAAGAACTCTTATATTCAGCTGTTTTTCTTATAATCCCTTCAAAATTAACTATTTACATTCACTCGTTTAAAGTACCAATTTATGTATGTCCGTATAAAGTGTAGCTTCTTATATTAATGTTGTTATCTTAGGTTTGGGAGTCATTAAATTCAAGTTCATTTAGTATTAGAAAAAAGTTCAGGTTAATATGTACAAACTTGAACTATATCCCATTTCAGAATGGGTACTTGGAACTACAAAACTTTGTTTTTATTCCCTAACCTTCTGGTATACTTGATTTCGCTAGGTATCTTCAGACCTTATGATGTTTTTAACTTTTTTGAGAGAGTATACTGTAACCTAACCACCTTATGGATAATTTTTTTTTTCTCCCATGAAAAATTCTAGTGTTAAAGAATGTGAAACTGCCATTGTTCTCCTAAAGCTTAAGCTTAGAGGGAACAGTGTTTTATATTTTTATATTCAACACTCACGTTCGGGCTCGAGATTTTTTAATATGCCTAAGACGTGAATTCAATTAAATGAGAAGAAATTAAATAACACTAGGACCGTGGCAACATTCGAAACTCCTACTCTAATACCATGTTAAGGAATGTCAAACAATTGCTGTTCTCCAAAAGGTTAAGCTAATAGAGAACGGTATTTTTATTTTTATATTCAACAGCTAGGTTCTAACATAAAGAAATTTTTTGACATTAAAAGTAATGAAAGGTTAGATTGTAAAATTAATACCTTTAAGGTTGAGGTACCCATGTCAAAACATGCCATAAATCAGGTAAGGTTGATATATTCTTACCAAAGTTTCATATGCAAGAAATTAAGTTCTGGAAGTGCTTATGTGAAAGTTTAGAATTTTGCATGGATATATGCCAATGAGTAATTTTGCACAGTATATGTAATATCTCGTTTATTTATTATCCTGTTGTGATGTGTTATTTTTGTGATCTATATGCAAATTTCCAGGTAGTGAGAGGTGTTGTAGAAAGTCTAAAAATTATTACCCGTCAGGCGAGTCTGCGAGTTGCTGAATATGCTTTTCACTATGCCAAGACTAACGGCCGCGAAAGAGTGTCAGCTATTCACAAAGCCAACATCATGAAGAAAACCGATGGCCTTTTCCTCAAGGTATTGATTGTATTTTACCTGCATTTTCTTACTTACATGGAAGGGGAGACTTATTGTTACTTCATCTGCAGTGCTGCCGTGAAGTTGCTGAGAAGTATCCTGAAATAACTTATGAGGAAGTGATCATTGACAATTGTTGTATGATGGTATGCAACAAAATTATTCTTTTGTTTAGTTTTTCTGTTGCTTTTAGTATTGTTTGTCTAACTGTTTAGTGATGAGGTTACTCGATTTTGCTGGGGACTACATGGACTATATGATGTTATTTGTATATTGCAACTGATTAATCTTTGGATTAATTACAAAAGTTGCCTGTAAAGTTTGACTGCTATTTAAGTTACATTCTCATTTCTCAATGGCTGTCCCTAAGATTTGTCCAACATAAAAATTGAATCCTTTCAGTCTAGCATCTAGAGATGCCACTTCAGCATCATTGTTAAATCACCGACATGAAGTTTCTTTTGGTTTCATTTTACTGATGGTGTTGATGGGGAATTGGTTTATATTGTAGACTAATGAAGGATAATTGTCATGTGGAACAAGCTTCAGGAACTAGCTTGTCATAATCTGTAACTTTGAGGATGTAATTGAAATAGGGTTCAAACTCAGCAACTAATCTTTGATGTACTGTCTTTTTTCTTTTCTTTTCTTTTCCCTTTTTTTGTAATTTTCTTGTCTTATTCCGACTTTGGTCTTGTTTTAGCTTGTTAAAAATCCTGCCCTCTTCGACGTGTTAGTGATGCCGAATCTCTACGGTGACATCATTAGTGACCTCAGTGCTGGTCTTATTGGGGGTTTGGGATTAACCCCAAGGTAATAAACAGTATATTTTTCCCCAAAAATTAATTATAAAAGCATATGATAGCTTAACTTCTGGTTCCTTTTGTAGCTGCAACATTGGTGAAGGAGGTATTGCCCTTGCAGAAGCTGTACATGGTTCAGCTCCCGATATCGCCGGCAAGGTACATTCCCTCAGCCATCATATTTTTTATTTTGGATCATCGAAAAATTTGTCCCGAACCAAAGAACAGAAGATCCCGTAAAGAGATTGGTTCGTATGCAACAAAATTAACATGGGGATGCTTGACCCATAGTGAGATGATTTGGAGCTCGAATTTTGCAGTACTTTAATTGCTTTGTGGGTGCTGTTTTGATCGCCTTTCAATGTCATGAAACTAGAGCATGCTGACGGTTAAATGGCTATAATGAAGGTGGACCAACAATATATAAGCAATTAAATCCTCATTCGTAGCATTTCAGTAAACCACATTGTGTTATCGTGTGCTCATTTTCATGGCATTCAACTGCATTTCTAACCGGCAACGAGAACTGCACCTCAGGCGGCAGTTCTATTTTCCGAACAATGGGTCTTAAACCGGAATTAGGCTGTTTCCTTTTGTAAATTGTATGTTGGGATTGATGCTAGTTAGCTTTCTGATGTTGCCCGATGGTACGCCTCAGAATCTTGCGAATCCGACGGCCCTCCTGCTGAGCAGCGTTATGATGTTACGCCACCTGAAGCTGAACGACAAAGCCGATCAAATCCACAGCGCCATTCTCGACACCATCGCGGAAGGTAAGCACCTGACCGTCGATCTCGGGGGGCGCTCTTCAACGACGGAGTTTACAGAAGCCGTGTGCGATCATCTCTGAGAACTTAGGCATATCATCTCCGTTGGTTTGGTGACTTTGTAAGTTTAGTTCCGACAGTTATTTTGCGCTGTGAGATCACTTTGATGACAGTAAAATAATGCTCTCGCGTAATCATGTTATTTTTCTTGTTCCGCGATTTATGTAAATAAACAAAATCACCAGCAATCATTGACCCTCTGATATGCTGATGCTAATTTTTTTTGCATTTCTTTTGAAGTGTTGGTGTTTAAACAAAACTCCTAATTTTTAGCTCTCAACTTTTATTGTTGTTATGTTTGTGTATATGAAATACCATTTCTAGCCTTAGCTTCACTAATGGGATCATATGAACTGTTAGAGGCTAAGGGTACTATACTCTTATGAGTAAGAGCTCTTCGTACTCATAAGTTATTTTCGATGATGAAGCTTTCGAATAGACGATCTATTCCGTTAAATATGATCTAGAGTATTTAAAATTTATAAAAAATAAATTTCGTAATTTTTCGAAATCATAATAAAGTTCATAAAGCGGAAGTAAAACGAACAGTCAAAATCGAAAGACGTTTTAAAAATGGATGATCGGATCTTTCAATTTAAGATCAGAGTTATTGATTTTTGTTTAGGTAGTAAATAAATTTTTTATCAAAAATTCAATCTATTTCAATTTTTTTACATCGTTAAACTAATAAGTATTTCATACCTGTTAAAAATTATTAATTTTGTGACTTTTTGATCGTAAGGTGAATGATATTAAAAAATTATAAAATTTAATGTTTAAAAATTTAAATATTCTAGATAATGTTTAATTATATGGATCGTCGATTCGGAAGTTCTATCATCGAAAACGGCTTATGAGTACGAGGGCGATCGTACTCATAAGAGTGTAGTAGTTAGACTCAATGTTAGATGACCTACATTGGCAATTTACACTTAGGCCTTGGTTTGATGCATCAACATCTTATTTGATATACCCTTTTCATTTACTCAAAAAGCTTGAAGTATTTAATAGATGAGAAGTGTGATTATATGTCTAAAATGAATAACCATATTCAGTCTTCAAGTTATTTTTTCAGAATAAGATAAATTATTTCATAGTTGAAACATGCTATCCTATCAAATCATAAATGTTAAGATCTTTTAAGCAAAATCAAACTCGTTTTTAATCACGAAAAAATTACTCAAGAAGCATGTAGTATTTGATAGATGAGAAGTGTGATTAAATGTCTATCGTATTCAGTTTTCAAGTTATTTTTCAAAATAAGATAAATTATTTTGAAGTCAGATCATAAATGCCAAGATCTTTTAAGCAAAATCAGATTCCTTGCTTTTAATAATCACACAAAAGAATTATCACGCGAAAATAAGTTATTATTCGACTTCCAAGTTAGATTTTAGATTCTGCTCGTATGCATGAATATATTTGTACAATATCTAATTTTGATTTACTCAAGAAGCTTACAGTATTTGATAGATGCGATTGATTATGTGTATAGAGTGACATACAATATCCAACCTTTAATCCTTAGTTTTTTTTGTTTTTTTATTTTGGAATAAGATATTATTTTGCAGGTGGGATACGCTATCCTACGAACTCTTTGATGCCAAAATCTTTCCAGGAGCTAAAATCAAGCTTCCAGCTTCCAACAACTGTTTGTTCACACTTGTGCATATACAAAATCCGAGCCCAACTACAAATCTGAAATCTGAATCAAAATGCGAATCCGACCGATTTTAAAAATTCATATACAAATTCGAACCTGACCAAACATATGAAATCCGAATCAGAATCCGAATCCGAAACAATTATTTCTCTTTACAATATTTCAAAGCATATTACGTTGAATTTAAAATTTTAAAATACAAATTTAAATATAATATCACATATATACACACACAATATAAAATTAATTTGGATTTGGGTTCGGATACAGTTAAAATTCATATCCGAATTCAAATTCGTCGGATATTTATTTTTTATATCTATATTTAAAACTATATTCGTTTAGCATCGAATAAATTTGCTTTGTTCGGGTTTGGATTCGATGGGCTTGTTCAAAACTATTTATTTGTGTGGGTTGATATCAAAAAGAATAGTGTACCGCATGATTATGTGGCGTTCAAAATTAAATATCAACTAGTTAAGAAATCCATGCGATGCAATGAAAAAATATTAGAGTGAGGCTATTATACTTCTGAAAGCACGAATATCGTTTTCAATGTTGCGACTTTCGAATCGTCGATCGGCTCCATTAAACTTGATCTAGAGTATTTGAAATACTTAGAAAATAAATTTTATGATTTTTCAATATCATTTGCCTAGTGATCGAAGGGACTCAAAATCAATAATTTTAATGGCTGTGGTGAGCCGTTTGCAAGTTTAACGATATAGAAATATTCAAATCACGTGAAATTTTGATAGAAAATTCTTTATAATATATAAAATAAGATCAATATTTTTGATCTAAAATTTTAATGTCATATTATCACGTTTTATAAGATTTTTATTTTCAGCCGTTGATTTTGAGCCCCTTAGTTCACTAGGCAAATGATATCGAAAAATTGTAAAATTTAATTTCTAGGTACTTCAAATACTCTAAATCAAGTTTAACGGAGCCGATCGACGATTCGAAAGTCGCAACAGCAAAAACGACATGGAGGCACGGAAGGCTCCGTGCTTCCAGAAGCATAGTAGCCTCACTCAAAATATTATTACATAATTACAGTTTGTAGATTAATATTTCTGAACTCAATATCAAGATTTGTATGCGATTCATAATTCATGATTATTAAAGAACACAAAATCACCTATCCTTCCATGGCCATCAAGCAATTTTAAGAGTCAGGCTACTATCCTATTAATAGGATTGGGACCATTGTCCTATCAAATAGTTTTGAATGATCGACACTTAAAATTGATAATCGACATTGTTAAAATTGATCTACACTATAAAAAATATTTAAAAACCGAATTTTGTAATTTTTGAAAATCATTATCAAGTCTATTGAAGAGTCGAAAAAATGAACGGTCATAAATAAATAACCTTCTTAAAATAGAGGTTAGACTTTCTCAAATCATGATTAGAGTTATCAAATATTATCTAAGTAGTATAAAGAATTTTCTATCAAAAATTCAAACAATTTGAATTACTCTACACCGTTAAACAAGCAAACGAAAAAAAAAAAAAGTCAATTTTACGATACTTTGATCATTATGTAAATAATTTTTAAAATTTATGAAATTTAGTTTTTAGATATTTGATAGGACAAGTGTTACTATCCTATTAATAAGATAGTAGCCCTAGCCCAATTTTAAAATATATGATTTAGGAACCAAAAGAAACCCTCCCCTTATTTTGGGGGGTTTGTGGGGGTTCACATATAATTTTTTTAAAAAATATTAATTGCATATTAATCCTCAATCTTTCCACCACCTTTCATTTTGGTCCCTAATTTTTTTTTTCAATCAAGTTTTCAAATTTTTTCACTTCAGTCCCCAAAATTAAAATTAAAATTTTTAATTTAAATCCGGAATTAATACTAAAATTTAAACTAATTAGCAATTAGAATTTTAAATTGAATCTAAATTTTGATTTCAAACTTAGTTTTTTTTATTTTGATATTTGAATTTGCATTCGAAATTTTAATCTTAATTTAAATTTTAAATATGTAATTTTACTTTTAATTTTAATTTAAACAAATGAGAAGAACTAGCTTTGAGCTATTAAGTTGATTTATTATTTAAATTTAGACAAATGAGAACAACTAGCTTTCACTTTAATTAATTTTTTTATTTATAAATTCTATTGCGATGATAATAAAAAGCATTACTCATCTTTTTTAATATTGTAATAAACTTTTCATTTATTTTAAATTAATGTATTTATTTTAATAATTAGGTTTAGATGTTTTCAATGCCAAGTATATTTTAATTTCATTCTTTAATCTTTAATTATTTAATAGTGATATAAATATTAAAAAATATTAATGCATATGGTTAATTAGTTATAGATGATAAGTGAGATTGTATTCTAAATTATTATAAAAAGGGATAACTTCAAAACCCCCCCTGTGGTTTCCAACTTTCTCACTTTAGTACCCTGTGGTTTAAAGTGTATCAATTTGCCCCCCTGTGGTTTTGTTTTTATTTTTTCTATAGCTTTTTTCTTAATATTTCGTTAAATTATATGCAAAAAACCATCAGATATCCATCTAGATTTACCGAATATTTACTTTAGTACCCTTTAATATTAATTTTGTTACTGATTTGAGAAAAAAAATAATAAAATTGATAAAAAAAGGAGAAAAACGAGACCACAGGGGGGCAAATTGATACACTTTAAACCACAGGGTACTAAAGTGAAAAAGTTGGAAACCACAGGGAGAGTTTTTGAAGTTATCCCTTATAAAAACTTCAAATACCACTCTTGTGGTTTCACGCTTTCTCACTTTAGTACCTTGTGGTTTAAACTGTATCAATTTAGTATCTTATGGTTTTATTTTTATCTCTTTATTATTGATTCCACTAATTTTTTTTTTTGTTAAATCAATGACAAAGTTAAAACTAAAGTGTAGTAAAGTGAATATTCGATAAATCTAGGTGGAATACCTGAAGTTTTTTTTGTATATAATCTAACTTAATAGTAACGAAAAAATTGACAAAAAGATAAAAATGAAGCCACATAATACTAAAGTGAGAAAGTGCGAAACAACACAAATAATTTTTAAAATCTAAATTATTCTTTTAATATAAATTTTAATATTAAAATATGTACTAATATATATATATATTGGAGTTGGACTGGACTACTATTAATAGCAAAATTCTATTATTTGCTATCAGTTTTTTAGCCTTTGGATCAACTCTTTTCATTATTTCTAACCATTGGATTAAATATTATAATCCAGTAGGGACCACTCAACCCTAGGAGGACCACTCAACTACCGTTTGGTTCGGGTATAAGCAATAACTAGCTATTACAGGGATATGTATAAGTATGGGGATAAGAAAAATAGTGTTTGGATGAAAATTGGGTTGTTTCCGGGGATAAGAACAATTTTAGGTAGTTTTATATAGAAAATAGAGGTGTTGGTGGGAATAACCGAGAACTACTATTCTCGAATAAAAAATTAGCATTTGGGTATAAAGAGAGGGATAAGGGCCTATTCCTATCCCTATTCCGATTGCCATATAACCGACTAACATTACTCTGATCCTATAATTTTTTATTCAAAAATTAAAAACTTAATAGCAAAAAAAAAAATATTTTACTATTAATAATATTCCAGCCTAATTCTATATATCGAGCGAATTATCTCCGCCGAACGAAAGGCTATTTGCCTTCTCAATTTCCCAACGTTTCTTGTTCTCGAAGAACTCGAAAAGAGGCAACAATGGCGGAGGGTTCTTCGTCTCCCTCCTCCTTCTCGGCGGCGGCGGCGAAAGCGGAGGAGGAGAGGGCGGAGTTGCTCGATCGGATGCTCACGCGCTTCGCCATCGCAGACGACGACAAGCTCGAGCCCGCACTCGTGAAGACCCTCCCCTACTCCATCGCCTCCCTCTCCGCCCCCTCCCCTTCGATCCGAATGATGGTATCCTCGCACTCCGCTTTGCGGCGTTTGATCGAGCAAAGTTCGATTCCCAGTGCTTTTTGGATTTGATATTTGTTGCTTTTTACTTGTTTATGATTCGTTTGTGTAGGAATTTTTTTATAAAATGACTCTCTAAAATTTTGTAATTTGGAAAATGATTCAGTGAAAATTTTATTTGGAAAAGTAATACTCTTTTCGCCACATAGGCTACACGTCAGAAATTTTTTATAAAGACGGTGGATCACTCATAGTTAATATAGATCGAAAAAAGTGAATTTTTATCTATAATGCAGGTGGGACAAACTCAGTACAGTATCAGAAAGCTAATTGATGATCCGCCTGCCATGCATACAATGTTTGAGTCTTTGATGGACATCCATGACCATATTGAGTCGGTACTGGAGCATATTTCTGCCACTGCCGACAAGGAGTGCCGACAAGGAGGGCGAGTACGAGAATGAGGAGGAGATGGTGGAGGAGGAAATGTAAAGGACCCGGGGAGTAGTAAAGTAGTATTTGCTCTTACCTGTGCTGGATTTGGTGCTATGCTTGTTTTGTTGCTGTTCCATGCCAATCCCTCATCATGGGGATTGTCTGTTACTGTCTTGTATTTCCGCCTTATCTGGATGCTGTTTGAGCTCTTAATACTGTATTAATGAATGTTGGTGACATGTTGTTTCAATTAACTCCCATTGAGTCGTCGAGCATTTCTGATAAAAGCGGTAGATGTTGTCGATGATTGTATATGCTTGTGCTATTCATTTTGTGAATCATCACACGGAAGTGGATCTTGCATGTCATCACTTCATGTGTTGTTCATGTTTCATCTTTGCGGGTCCTATATTTTATGTTCTTTCAGTGATGTATTCGAAGTCAGTGAGCTAATTCTGCGATTGCGAAACTGGGACTTCACTGAGTCCCTCTTGAGTCCCGAATTCCGAACAACCAAACAACAACCCTCTTTATCTTCCACAGTTTCACAATGTAAAGCTTACAAATGTTCTTGATTTGCATGAGGTGATAGTTCTTGGGCTAGTTAGTTCTCATATAATCTCTGCGTCGAATTTGCATGCATCTTGCTTCCAACAAATTGGAAAACAAAGTAGGAAGAAGAAGAAGAGGAAATTCTGTCTGATGTGATTCGAAATTGATAATCGACTTATGTTAGGGTTTTCGACTCGCCAACAGTTTCGCGGTGCGACCAAATTAGAAAATAAATTTGTGAAGGAACCCGTTAAGAATTTCCTTTTCGTTTTTGCTCTAGAAGTGTGAGATCGTGGTCGGTTGTATTATCTGAATATTGTATTTTCTTTTTTTGTTTGATAGTAAAGTTCTCTCCTCTCTCGCCCGTGGTTTTCCCTGCAAAGGATTTTTCACGTAAATCTATGTGTCGGTTGTTTTCGTTTGTGCGTTTGTCGTAACAAATTCCAATAACAAACATATCAACTTCTTTATTGAAAAATAAAAAGGTTTAATCCCCAAACTATCATAACATAAAATAAATTTTTTTTTACAGTAAGACCAAAAATAAGAATGAAAAAATCAGACTGAGACTCCCCTTATCCCCAAAAACTGGTTACAAGTAGTTACCCCACCATATACACAAAAAATAAACAACCATCTTGTACTGTATATAAATCATCCTTCAGTGTAGCATTTGCAGATCAACTGCTAGAATGAATGCCTCTGTAAAACTCTGGCACTCAGTTTAGTCCCAGCATAGCTACATATACCGTGCAGCATCATCTCCTCCACCGATTGGTAAAACCGCGGCGGTCTCGACGAGCCATCGACTTACAAGCCTTCATGCTGCTGACAGGCTTCGGAATGTCGTGCAGATCGAGAAGCTGAATTCTCCGCCGCTTCTTCTCTGCACAATCGAATTCGCGCAGGTAAGCATCAAGCTTTGAATATATGCTTTCGAAAGGAACTTCAATAACTACGATCGGAGACGAGAATCAACCATACCATCTTTTGCCTGATTATACCCTTCACGGATCCGCATCCGTGAGGCCTCGAGCTTCGCCTCGACGAGCAAATCATCGGTAGGGCACTGCTGCCAAGTCTGTAGTACATACACATCAGAAACGCATTAACATTTTAAACTGTTAAGAAAGTTATGACTAAAAATCAAGCACTGTGAGAAATTGAGGAACTTGCCATCTTCGCGACGGCGGACGGCTCATTGGCGAGCTCGCAGTCGTCTTTCTCCATCGTCTCAGCACATCTTTTCAAATATCTTTTCAAGTCCTTTCCTGACGTTTTCGAACTTGCATTGATAGTCCTGCCTCTCTCGGTCAGCGTATTATGAGGCCCTGCGGATCTACTCGGTGTTTCTGATCTGTCGTCAGCTCTCTCGACGCCGTCTCTCTTGAATTTGCGAATCTTTCGAGGATCTGCACACATATTCAGAGTAGAAATTCTGTCAGTTCGATATTCCCTACGATATTACTAAAGGCGGTTAGTTTTAGAACTAGCTAGAGCTGCAACTCACTTTCACTGAACAGTTCGTCGAGATCGATCGGAGGGCCATTTATCGCACGCAACGCTCCCTCGTCCAGAGGTGGAAAGTTGACCCATGGATCATCCGACGGGTTCGCTGCCGTGTCCGGAGCATCTGCATGCATCAGTTCATTGCTTAACCATCATACAATTCCTAACACAACTTGAAATAGAAGACAAAACCTGGTTGTGAATGTTACCTGCGACGGCTTCCGTAACATTCGACGAATCACTCCCGAATTCCGCCCAGCCGCTGCAACGAAAACAAATGATTACCGCGATCAGTTCCCCGCCGAATTTCAACTAAAATCTACCGATGTGAGCGGCAAGGAATTGGTAGAACTGCGACAGAAACTCACTCGAGCAGGGCGCGGGCGAGTTGCCGGACACGCAACGAACCGTGGCCTTCCACACCGCGCACGCTGTTTTCGATCTCAGTCGCCTAATCATCAACCCAAGAAAGAAAACAAGTTACATAAATTCTCTATACCAAGTAAGAGAATTAAGATCTCCAACATGTATATATATATCATCACTATTTTCGTAAAATAACACGTACCGTGAGGGTGGAGACAGTTAGCTCCATCAACTGCAGGCGCCGCAGCGATTCGAACAAAGAACTCTCGTTCTGCAACGCAACAAATAAGATCGAACATGTAATTAAGTTACTCACTACAGTACTTGGAAAAGAAACTAAACTTAATTAATTTGATCTCGACCATAATCACTATCAAGATCCCAAAAACATAAAGAAACTAAACTTAATTTAATTTCGACCATAATCACTATCAAGATCCCAAGAAACATTTAAAACTAGCTACGTACGTACGTAGAAAGTGATTAATTATATTATTATATTAACGTGCATGCATGCATGGTTACGTGCGTATGTATGTACGTACGTACGTACCTCTTCGTTCTTGTTGTCGAGGATCTTCTTGAGCCGCAGGACTTCGTCGAGCAGTGCGAAGGCGTCGTCGATCGCATCCTGCAGCTCGTCGTCGGCCTCTTCTTCCGAGGAGCTTTTCTGGCTGCCGCCGGACGAGCAGCAGAAGCTGACTGCCGGCTGCTGCTGCTGCTGCTCTGCCTCCTCCTCCGGTCTGCCGGCGGCGACAGACGGGAAGCTGTAGAGCGACTTCACGATCCCGTCCCTCCGGCGGACGAGCTCGTCCGGACAGTCGGCAGCTGCCACCGCGATCGACATCTCGATGATCTCAAAGATAGATCTCTCCGTGCTGTTAAATACATTTCTCCAGTAATCGAGAGAGCCGCAGCTGCTCATTGTAGTAGCACAGGAAATTAAAGAGCAACGCAAGAAGAAGAAGAAGAAGAAGAAGAAACACAGACGAAATATTACAGTTCTAATTAATCGGTTGGTGGTGTCTGTGTATATATATATAGTTGAGAGGAGGAGGAGGAGGAGTTGATGATTAGACCAAGGGTGGTGGAAGGAAGTTGCATGCCCATGGATGCATGCATAGTCCGAGNAAATATATAGTTATTATTATTATTATTATTATTATTATATAACCCTTATTATTATTATTAGGATTTGCTACTTTCCTACTCGGATTAGGAAAATAACAGTCAGAGTCCACTAACGGTTCAACGGTTAAATCTTGTTTATTTATTTATAAATAAATAAGGGTAAATTTCAAATACTATCCCTGTGGTTTCGCACTTTCGCACTTTAGTATCATGTGGTTTAAAGTGTATCAAGTTAGTGCCATGTGATTTTATTTTTATCTTTTCGTCAGCTTCTCCGTTAATATTTCGTTAAATTATATACAAAAAAAAACTTCAGTTATCCCATCTAGATTTATTGAATATTCACTTTAGTATCTTTTAGTTTTAACTTTGTCACTGATTTAACAAAAAAAAATTAGTGAAATCGATAATATAAAGATAAAAATGAAACCACATGACACTAAATTGATACACCTTAAACCATATGGTACTAAAGTGAGAAAGTATGAAACTACAGTGGTGGTATTTTAAGTTTTCCCAATAAATAAGAGTCCGTCTACTATACTTTTATAAATATAGATTTTTCTGTATTTATACATTTTCAACCGTTAGATCTACCTATTTGATCATTTTCATCCGTTAGATTTTACTATTCAACCAACAACCCACTCAATCTTAGGAGACCATTATCATTCTAAGTGCAAATTTCTTTATAAAAGTTTATACTCATAAGAGTATAGAAGCCGTACCCTATATATATATATATAGGAAAACTTCAAATACCCCCCTTGTGGTTTCACTTTTTCTCACTTTGGTATCCGGTGGTTTAAAATGTATCAAGTTAGTACCCTGTGGTTTTACACTTTTTCACTTTAGTACCATGTGGTTTAAAATATATCAAGTTAGTACCCTGTGATTTCGCACTTTCTCACTTTACTACCCTATGGTTTCGCACTTTTTCACCTTACTGTTTAAAAACCACAGGGTACTAACTTGATACACTTTAAACCACAGGATACCAAAATGAAAAAATACGAAACCACATGGAGGGTTTTCGAAGTTTTCCCTATATATATATATATATATATATATATATAATTAGGCTACTATACTATGTATCGTACCGGAGCTCCGATACTATAGTCTTATTTTCGATCCTAGGACATTCAAATTAACGATCCATACCATTAAATATGATTTAGGGTATATGAAGTTTTTAGGAATAAAATTTTAGTTTTTTTCGACATCGTTTACTTAATAAATAAATTATATCAAAATGGACGGTGAAAATTGAATAATCTTTAAAATTTGAGTATAAGACTTTTAAATTCAAGATCAAGAATGTTAACCTTAATCTAGATAGTTTAAAGTATTTTTTATCAAAATTTGAAGAAATTTAGATTCTTCTACACCGTTAAACTCCAAACTCGCCATAGTAGCCATTGAAAATTGACAAATTTGAAATGGTTTGATCATAAAGTAAATTATGTCGAAAAAATATAAAATTTTATTTCTAAAAACTTTAAATACCCTAGATCAGTTTTAATGGTATGGATTGTTAATTTGAAGACCTGAAGATTGAAAACGAGGCTATAGTATCGGAGCCCCGATACTATAGATAGTATAGGAGACTAGCTCTCTCTCTCTCTCTCTCTCTCTCTCTCTCTCTCTCTATATATATATATATATATATATATATATTAGAGCGGCGTGCTGTGCTCTCAGGAGCACGGAAGCCTTCGTGTTCGAGTCTGTTTTCGATGATGGAATTTCCGATTCGACGATCGGTCCGTTAGATTGATCTAGTGTATTTGAAGTTTCTAGAAAATAATTTTTACGATTTTTCGATATCATTTACCTAGCAATCGAAAGGATTCAAAATCAATAATTTTTACCGCGTGAAAATAAAATCTATAAAAAGTGGTATATAGCACTAAAATATTTCAAATCAGAAATATTGATGATCTTGTTGTAGATAATTATAAGAATTTTGTTATCAAAACTTTCATCTGATTTGAATACTTGTACACCGTTAAACTTGAAACGGCAGATATCAACTATTAAAATTATTGATTTTAAACCTTTTACTTATAGATAAATGATATAAAAAATAGCAAAAATATTTTCTAGAAACTTCAAATATCCTAGTACAGTCTAACCGACCATCGTCGATTCAAAATTTCATCATCGAAAACGGCTCAGGTGAGCACACGAAGGCCTCCGTGCTCCTGAGAACACACAGCCCTGCATCTCTCTCTCTCTCTCTCTATCTCTATATATATATATATATATATATATATTAAATGTTATAGATAACTTAATAATTTAATAATGCAGAAAAAATTTTCAAATACTTTTTTTAAGTTTTTAATTTATTTCCAAATATTTTTAAATTTTACTTTTTAATTTTTTTAAAAAAAATTATATTTAAAACTTAAATTTTACTTTTGTAATCATAATATCAAACTAATAGTTTAAAAAATAAAAGAAAATATTTTGATTTTTTTAATTTTTAAAAGTAAAAATTTTATAAATTAAAAAAATAAAAATTAGTGGGCTGGCATGGATCCGGACACAGAACGATACGGTACATACCGGACCGATATGCTCGAATTTGGCCTCGATGAATGTGGGTCGTGTTAGCTCAGCACCATACATCCGTATTTCAAAGGAATATTGATAAAATTATTGATCCCTAAAAAGGTATCTATGAAATAATTCAAAAAAAAAAAAATCTATTTGGAATAAAACAAGTGACCGATGCAGATAAACCAATGTTTGGAGACTATGAACTGGTCATGGAGTTACAGTTAACTCAATTCAACAAAAAAAAGTTTAGAATGTACTAATTATATTGCTAATGTGTCGTCTCCAACCAATCAGATCCTTCCCACCCATCCCATCATGATTATTAGAAAATTATTTTTATTGTCACTAAAACAAAAACGGTGTATATCGACGCTTTTAAATGTCGGTACAGGTCAAAAAAAGTGCTGCTGGCTAAATTACAAACATTTTTAAAAAGTGTTGCTATATGTGGGGTCGCTAGGTATATAGTGACAGTTAAAGAGTGTCGGTATAACTTAAAAAGAGTGCTACTAATTTATTAATACTTATTTAAGCATTTAACAATCGCCGGAACTCTACCTCTTTTGCTGCGGTGGCAGAGAAGGAAGAGAGGGAGGGGCTCTTCGTTTAGGATTTCAGTGGATTGAGTGAGGGGTGAAGGAGAGATATTAATCGATTTTTCTTTCTTTTTTTTTTTCTTTTCTGTTTGTAAGCAGGCCAAATGAGCTGGGTGGGGTGGGTTGAGTAGAGTAATTTTTTATTTTTGGTTGGATTGAGCTTTATATTTAGGCATTAGTAGATTTTTTTAAAAAGTTTTGGTATAAATGGGACACTTATACAAAAGTGTTCCAAACATGTGTCCCTATAATTTTATTCTGCTGTAGTGTGTACTTTGCTCTCAAATAAAGAAATGTGATTAGGCTGGGTATAGATGATGTGGTGTAAGTGTTGCTATATAGACTTTCTCCAATTCGACAAGCCGGTCCAGTTTGATTCTGGTAATACTAATTTTATTCACTAAATTTAGATTTCAAATATAATTAACTAAATTTATAATTCACCATATATTATTAGTAAAAGCTTCCAAAGATGGGTGTGAGACTCTCACTTATATAAAGTTTTCAAATAAAAGTAGTAAAATTCGTATTTTAATTCTCTGCCTAATACCGACCGTCCCTAACGCAAGTGACAAAAGATTTGGTAATTGATACTGAAGGTCCCAAGTTCGAATTCTAGTTGATTCACATTTCCAACTAAGTTTATTTCTAAATGAAATAAACGAAGGTAATACAAGTGTATTATTTATTCAAATATCGATTGCTGTAAAAGTTTTTAACACATTAGCTTATAAAAAATTTGTTTTTTGAAATGAAGTGTGAAAATTTTATTTATACATCCCGTGCACAAAATTGTATCCTTCTCTTTGATATGGGTAAAAATATACAGATACCCTCAATTATTAATTTTTTTTGAATTGAGACTCACTCAAATTCTAATTTCTTTTTAAATTTAAATTTTTTATACTTAGCCAAATTAAAATTGATCAAAGATAATTTAAATTATTAAATCTGATGAAATTACTAATGAATTATAATTTAACTTGATTTTTATATTATGTAGAGAGATGGAAGTTGGTGAGGATGGAGAGATGGGGAAGCATGGGTAGAGAGGTATGGGTAGGTTCACAATTCATATGTTTATAAATTTATAAATAAATAAATAAATTTTAATTTAAATTTGAGTTGGATTCATGAATCTAACTATAAATTCAAGCTTTAATTTCAATTTTGGAATCAAATTAACTTTTTTTAATTTTTGGTATACACAAAAAAATTGTATGTTTTGAAATACATATTTTTATAACTAAATTTAAAACAAACTCACAAACAAATCGAATTTATTAATAAATAAATTAAAAAATAGAAATTTTAAATTCAAACTTCAGATTCAGAATTCATTTTAAGCTGAAATTTATATTTAAATAAAATTTAACCGGCAAATGCGATGCGACGCGCATTGCACGTGTACTCTATATATATATATATATATTACAAAATTTTCTACTATTTAAAATTCAGGCCAATCCAAATATAAAGAGATCTGTAGTTTATAAATTTCAATTATTAGATTAAGATTCTATTTTTTTTTAGTTTCTTTCAATTTTGTGTCCATGTGTAGGGCTCACAATGTTATTTACTGTTTATGAGCCGTTCATCTCAGTAATAAATAAACCGAACACGACTTGAATTTTTTATGTCAATATTTTATCAAATCAGTTCCTGAATTTTTTACGTCAATAGTTTATCAAATCGGTTCGTGTTCGGCTCATTTAATAAACAAGCAAACACGAACCAGCCCCAGCTTGCTCGTGTTCGGCTCGTTGATGCCCTAATTGGTGTTATATAT
The DNA here is from genome assembly GCF_001540865.1 of Ananas comosus. NCBI lineage: Eukaryota > Viridiplantae > Streptophyta > Magnoliopsida > Poales > Bromeliaceae > Ananas > Ananas comosus. The sequence continues at coordinate 1,682,876 of NC_033640.1, forward strand.
TCACATGTTTTTAAGGATAAACCCTACCTAACCATTTGTTACTATTTTAGATGATTACAATTTTTTTTTTGTTTAATTTGAGAAGGAAGACATAAAACAATACTCTCTTACCATTCTATCCTGTAACCTCTCTGAAACTACATATCATACTCAATTTATCTTCTCATCCTGGAGTCTCAAACAAAAGAAAACTGCATCAAACCCTAATTACATAGTCCCCAATTACTAATTACATAAGTCCAATATTTAAAAATATCTTATCACTATTATATCACTATTTTTGTCTCAAAATAGATCAGTTTAGATATACATCAAATGAAGGGACACAACATTCTACAATGTACATGTATCATCATTGGTACAATTGAACTCTCTCAACAATAGCTTAATGCGAAACTTAAGATAGCACAACATACAACACACAACATGAATTTGCGGTTTTGATTGCTGCTTCCTTTTGGCGCCATTTTTAGGGTTTTTCCTGCATTCGAACTAGCTGAAGATGGTCGGCTCCTACGTTGCGTTGTTTAACGCTGTTTGGACGTAAAAAACGAATATGATTGCAGATTGATCATAAGAGCCATATTTGTCTTAGGAGTACAGTCTGACGCGCGTGGTTATGGGTGCGCGGCATAAGGGGCATGTCGACAGCGTCGGTCCACATTCCTTGCATGTCTGAAACATAAGAAAAGATTAGTATATAGGAATGCGCGGATTTGACAAGTACTCATTCATGTGTATATATACGTATGTACGTACCAAGTATTTACTTTTGTACATGCTAGTATGCATGTATATGGGCACTTGTAGATGTACCAAATATTTATTATGTATGAGTTTATGAATGTTCGTATATTTGTGTATGTGTATGATGTAAGTGGACTAGACATTTAAAAGCCCTAAAAAATTTAATACTTAGCGTATCCAATTGAATAGATTGAAGATTCAACCTATTCTCACTATCCAAAGCAAATAATCTGCATATAAATAGTAATCATTTAATTTTTTGCTTCCTAGTGCGTATAGAAAGAACTAATTAACCCCTTTGTTGGGGGGTGGATGAAAACAGTTTTGGAAAAGTATTTTCCGTCCGTTTATTTCATAGGAAAAGTAGTTTTTTTAGATTTTTTTTTTCCAAGTTTTATGGAAAATAGTATTTTCGTTTTCCAAATATTTTATCCACAAGACGAAAACTGTGGAAAATGGTGTTTTTCCATAGAAAACTTTTTTTTTTTTTCTGAAAATAGTTTTCCACACTTTTTCGAGGAATCAAAGACCCCCTATGTGAACCATTCACTTGCAAAATTCCTACATAAGTGATAATATTTGACCGTCTATCATTTCGAATATATAGTTAACAAGAGGTGCAAATATGAATAGGACTGTCGGAAAAAGAAAAAGAAAAAAAAAAAAAAAAAGCTTACCAAATGACCACATCCAAACGCCATATCCTTCGGATTCGTCAAACAAACAGGGCAGACCTTGAAATGCCAAAAATAAAATAAAATAAAAAGGAAAAGAGATATAAGGGTAAGGAATAACAAGCTATATGAATTTTGTGAATCAAAAGTGCTTAATTTGAAGGCTAAAAAAAAATGCACCTGCTCTCTTGCAGCATTTGAGCCAGCTGAGTGAGAGCTAGCAGTATCAGGAGGATGCATCACCGCGGCTTTCTGATCAAGTTCAATAATTTCTTTGGGCGGAGGAAGGACCCTTGGATCACCTAGTTTTTCTTTATGCCTCCTATGAGACGAAGATGAAGAGAAATTAGGGTTTTTTTATTAAAAAAATCTGGTCCAAAGTTTCACTACGGTAAAAAGAAAATGCAAGTGGCTAAGCTGCAAAACAGGGAAAAAAAACAGGTTGTTCCGCAAATTTGCTGACCGAAAAATTAAGAATCATAGGGAAAATGAAGGCTTAAGTTTGCAAAGAGGGGGAAAAAAAGGGAGTTTCTTTTGTACATTTGTAAAAATGGAAATTGAAATATATATATATATATATATATATATAGAGAGAGAGAGAGAGAGAGAGAGAGAGAATTATGCTACTATACTATAAATAGTACCAAGCGCTTGGTGCTATCGAGTTTTCGACAGTTGGACGAAAGGATGTGCAGTTAGGATGATAGTGGTCCCCTAGGGTTGAATGGGTGGTTGGTTGAATAGTATAATCTAACGGGTGGAAATGATCAAAGGGTAGATCTAATGGCAGAAAACTTGATAGTACTAAGGGCATGATACTATCGATAGTATAGTAGCCGGACTCTATATATATATATATACAAGTGAATTTCCTTATTGAGAAAAATGGCTTACTACACAAGAAAAAGAAAAATATATGCAAAAATATTTACTCCGGAGGTCGGATGCCTTGTGTGACTCTGAATTGAATGGGGATTTCCATCAGAGCTGCGAGAGCAAATGCAGCTTCCTTCTTCGACATTGGCATGTTTGCCGACATGATATTTGTGAAGTTTACAAACTGGAATAGATAAATAAGTTCTGATCAGACTAAGAAATAAATAACACTCAATAATTCAATGTCGAAGAAGAAAAAGAAAAACATAGAGCGTGTAGATGATTCCCCGTACTAATTACTATCCCCATATTGAACTCTTAACTTCTCATATTTTACAATTCCATCCTTGATCATTAATTAAAAAAAGAGAATCTGACAACGTGCGACCTTTTCCTACAAATGACGATTTTTGTTTCGGGTGTGCTGAAAAGGAAGTACAAGCTATCACTTTGCAGGAAAAAGTAAAAACTAAGATTGTTATTACGGTCAAGGATAATATTGCTGAATATGAGAAAGTTCCGGAGCAAAGGTGAGGACAAAGTCGCAAATGCCACCCTTACATTGTTATACATTTAGTACTTTCCTTGGAGTGTAAATAAAATACATGAATTATTCCCCCACCTAGATAAGTGGAAGCGAATATGTTATGCTGTTATAAATTAATGGCTATACTAAATTTAATACAGTTATCCAAGGTTCGCTCAGCTTGTAAGATATGCTAGTGACTACAAGTGATGAAATTAACCTGAAAGTTATCAAAAGCTCGCTCAGGGATACAATCGTCGAAGTGCTGCATCGCATCCCACGGCCCATCACCCACGCCAACCATAACGATCGAAAGAGGATAATGGCTGAATAATTAATAACGGTTCAGAACAACTCAGCAGAACTTCAATACTAGAAGATAAAACTAATGTAAACATTGACATGTCTGCGCAATACACCGACAGAATTATCTATTAATGTATTGATTTTGATATCATACCTGGCATCAACAATTGCTTCTACAGTAGCCTGTTCTTGTGGGCTTAACTTCCCACGAGGAACATCCGTGTTCCTGGTCACCTACACTTCTTAATGAATAATGAGGTAAATGAGATGCATGTATAAAAAGTCACGCGAATTTATTCTATAATACAAGATATTTGTACCTGCCCATCGGCAATAATGACCAGTACATGGTATTGCCAATTATTTCTTTCAACCACAGAAATTGACGTGCGGATGAGAGGAGCAAAAGACGTTGGGCCTTCACATGAAGAACAAGAAAGGACGAATCACATGTGAGCAATACCTTTAAAGCGTTTTGAAATCCAGGACAACTTTTGAAATGAGTTTTTGAGAATGAATATCAACTTAATGTATTTTCTAATAAATGATAAGTAGGAAATAACTAACCTCAACATAGTTGATGAACCTTTTTTTTTTTTATACTAATTTTCAAATCATATTTCCGAAAAAGAAAAAGGAAACCAAACTTATCACTGAGACAGATTGAAAATTCATAAATAATCACTGTCTATCTGCAATTGATTATCTTTCACTTCAAGTCATCCTTTCGGATCAGTTTAAAAGAAACATGAATTATGAAGATGTTTCAAATTGCACCCTCGAAATATTATGAACGATACAACTTTAGTTTCTTACACAAACACTGCAGTTTCTCCTCACACTTTATTCACTTTTCTTGAACTAAGGCACAGTTTACTATAATATGAGCTAGAATTACATAATAATACAAAAGTTTCCTAATTCCAATTGTACTGGATTCATCAGAGTGTGGATGCCTCCAGCATGCAAACTTGTAGCACTAATTAAGTGAAGATTCTAATCTGCAGTCTTGCTTCAGAATTCAGAAGAAGTAAAGGATATGAAGTTGCTAACCGCATGATGAAGTAAACTTCGATCACTTGAGCCGGTTTGGGAGGAAGGAAGGAAGAGAAGAAGAAGAAGGCAGAGAGAGGAAACACTACTAACCTGAAAGGTTCAGATGTGGAACAATCTGCCGATATCGTGCAAGAGCCTCCTCAAAACCGCGGCAAGGACGGTGATCAGGGAAAAAGCTGAATACAGAATGGCCATGTGTAGATGCTACAAAGTAGAACAAGGAAGAAAATTTATAGACAAATTAAGAGAAACAATTGATGCCACAAAGAAAATTTTTGGCTTCTGCATAAACAGTCAATGTTTTTGTGAATTTTGCAATTTTAGTCCTCTGGGTCAAAATTTCTTTTCATCAACTGGAATGCCCCTATTAAATATACCACATGGGCATTCCAGTCTTTCATTTATGCAAAAATAAAAAAGGTGAATCAAAACTGTGTATTCGGAAAAAAGAGAAAACACCGGACTCTTTTTGCAAGATGGCCATACAGTTTAAAGAACCAGAACAACTACTTACCATCCCCAAAACCAAAGCATGGTATCAGATTATCTTCATCGAAAGGTGATAAAGTACGCCCAATTATAGAAATAGCTTGCTCGTATGGGTTAGGAGTATCACCAATTGCATGGAGAGATCTTCGATTGAAGGAATACCGACCTATAACCAGTTGTCAAAATCCATTCTCTCCACGAGAAAAGCATATGCATCTAAAAACCTCTCAAAACATGCTAGAAAAAAGTATTAAGTACCCTCACATCACCTGTCCATTCATTGCTTTTGGTGAAATCAATACCAAGAATTAAATTTGATGATTCAAGTCCAGATTCCCTCAATGCAGCAATAACCTGAAATAATAAAGTATCTATGAACAATTATGAAGCTTACCTTTCTAAAATCAGATTATCAACATGCAGCATTCAAGGATATTATTGATGCATTGAACTAAAGAGATGTGGAATTGAAAAAGTTTTGCTATGTGCAATTTGTGGGACAGATAGTAGCAAGTTTATTGCAAGAATGACTATTATAGCAGTAGTAAACCATGTTCAACAATTAATGTATCATCCGTTACCCATATTAAGAGAAAATAGATTTTGCTGCACAATTCAATTACCACACATCATTCATTCTGCACATTAGTTCTTCTGAGAAAGCAGGACTTCCTACGTGCTCACCTGATCAACTGAGCTAAAATTATCAGGTATGAATTTCACTCCTTGCATATCATCGGCTTCATGATTTTTGTGGTGCTTGGAACTCGCACCATGAGCATGCCAGTGCTTGTGATGAGATTTTGTACTCTTCATATGATGTGGATTTCTTATGAACCACGAACACGGAGAAAGATTCTGCACATTAGCTACCAAATTTGAACTTGAAGATAATATTTCAGTAAAAAAAAAATTACAGCATTATTTCATGTTTGGCCTAGCTTATGGAGCAGCTTATTTATCCTGAAAAGCAATCACCAACCGTTTGGCAAATAAAAGGTCTGGAGCATTCACTATGCTGGGAAGCTAAAATGAGCTTCAACCTTCAAGAGAAACTCTACTTCGAAGTTTCTACTTTCGTTGCAGCACGAAGCTGTCAGGCAATATTGCAACTCACAACAATAATGGTGTATTTCCCTTTCCCCCTAAGAAAAATTACATCCATGCGCATAAGTTTACTACCTTTCTAGCTTGGGTTCTAAAACTTCTTTACTAAGGCCTAGTTTGGTAATGGGGTGGCTAAAAACATCATTTTTATACTATGGAAGATCCAAAAAAAAAAAAAAAGCCGCTAACAATTTTTCCTTCTCTAATGCTTTAAAATTGTGGTTGCAACCACCACCAGAGACGAATGTAGCCATATGATTCTCCGGTGACGGTTGCAACTGCAATTTTATAGCAGAAAAGAAAGAAAGAAAGATTGAAAGCGCTTTTAAAATTTTGGAATCTTCCATAATATAAAAATTATGCTTTTAGCCATAACATTAGCAAACTAGGTCTAACTCTTAGAAACTAGGCACTTCGCAAGCCAAAGTTGTAGAGCTTTTCGTGATAGGTAGGATCTAATGTAAGCTATGGGCCCTAAAAACATAATTTCCAAGAGAAAGTCTCCTTTTGGTGCCATTACTGTTTTTCTACTTACTTTTAAACACAAAATCAAAAGCTCCAAACTAGAAACTCTGCTTTTGGAGCTCGAAATCTTATTTAAGCTTATCGGTCATATCAAAAGCTTCAAACTTTTCTGTTTGTCAAATTTTCTACTGAAAACGTCTAGAACTGAAAGAAAAACCAAATCTCGTTATACCAATTAATCCAAATTTTAATCTATATCTTCTTCTGCTTAACAACAAATCCCATACCCAAATACTCACATCCCCATTACAAAGCATAAACAAGATCCCCAAAAACCTAGTATCTTATCCATATTCCAAAGCTAACCAGCTAAACTCACCCAAATTTCCTCTCAACTAACAAAACAACCAACTAATTTCCTCTTTTGTGCACATTCCTAGTACAAATTAAGATCAAAACCATAAAAAAAGAAAAAAACAACAATTCAATCAATAAATGGACTCGTTTTTTTCCCCCAATTTGTCGCAGAAACAGATCAAATAGATTACAATAAGCAATGAAATCTAAACCCTAAAAATTTTAGCAGCTGCTGCTGCTGCTGCTGATGAGAGAGAGAGAGAGAGAGAGAGAGAGAGAGAGAGAGATCACCTTTTCTTCTGGGAGTGAATCAGAGATTTGGATACGAATGGCGAAAATTAATGCGCAAATATTGGGAGTATATATATATATATAATAGGGAAAACTTCAAATACCCCCCACGTGATTTCGCACTTTCTCACTTTAGTACCTTATAGTTTAAAGTGTATCAAGTTAGTATCCTGTGGTTTCGCACTTTCTCACTTTAGTACCCTGTGGTTTCAAGTGTATCAACTTAGTACCCTGTGGTTTCTCACTTTAGTACCATTTGGTTTAATATTTCGTTAAATTATATATCTCGAAATGAATAATAAGAAGAGAAAATTGAAACCACAGGGTACTAATTTAATATAAAAATTAAACCACGGAGTATTAATTTGATACTATTCAAATCACAGAATACTAAAGTAAAAATATGCGAAACTACAGAATACTAACTTCATACACTTTAAACTACAGGAAAAACTGCGAAACCACATGGGTATTCGAAGTTTTCCCTTTTTTTTTAATTTAGTTGTGTGATCCGCGCGGCGGCGGCGTAGGGACCGGGGAAATGGGCGCAGATTCCGAAAATATATCTATGGAAGTAGTAAATTAGTACGACGGAGGTTACGTGGAGCATAATGATTGGCTCTGTTGTGAAGGAGGCGCGAGTTTGCGTTACACAGGAACGCATTACAACGCGCCACGTGCGTGCAGTACGTGGATGCCGTATATTGTACAGTACGGCTTGCAGGATATCCCTTTTCCCTGAGCATCGTGGAAACGTACGGAATTTATGCAAATTTTAAATATTTTAAAATTTACTATCCAACCTTTCAAAATTTCTTCTTTTAATTTATTTAATTTGATTTCGTCAATAATATTTATATTTTAAATTTTAAATACGTCGTATATCTTCACATATTTATTAAAATAAATAATTAATTTAAATTTTAAAAAATTAGGTGCTGATTTAGAAATGTCCAAATTCTAAGTTTTGTACATTTGTAAAGTTTGTATTTTTTTATTTTTTATTTTTCCTCTGAAGATTCTCGTTTAAGTAACTCTCATGTGATCTTTTTCGCGTGGAAATCAAAAATAAAAATAAAAATAAAGACCTGTTCAAAAACTCACTACTACACGCTAATGTAGAAATATTATACGTGCTTTTTCCAAATTTAATTTTTTTTTGGGTCATAAGTACATTCAAAGATATGGAAAATTTGCAAATACACCTACAAATTATCACATATTTAACTAAATAATCGAACTTCAAAGGAAATACGTCAGGTTATTTAAGTAATTTGATCACTTGGCTAATATTAATGAATTTAAATTGTTAAAATATAAAACTAGGTGGTTTTGAAAGTTCAGGCGGTTATCTGCAAATAGTCAAAATTTGGGTGGTAGTGGTGCAATTTTCCACACTCAAAAACAATACACTATGCACTGGATAATATATGAGAAAACCTTATACTGCATAAATTTAATTCAAATATATGTTGATGAAAAACATAATCACAAAGTTTAATTTCTAAAAAAGAAAATGTAGCCTCACTATACAGGTTTTAAAATAAAAATAAAAATAAAAATAAAAAATCAAGTAACCAATGAACTTCATGTGTTGCCCCTGCATAAATATAAACAAAAATACTAAAAATTAAACGGAGTAACTAATCTCTAGGGAATCCGAATAGAGCGAGAAGTAGGGAAATGATACTCCCGTCGATCAATCCCCGTAGAATTCGTTGCTTTTGTGGCGTGTATGGTGGATACCTCGCACGGGCTTCTCCACCAAAACCCCGGGATAAAACCGCTTTCTTGTGGCTGAATGCGTCGAAAGAGAACTTGCCGTGGTAAGAGCCGGTCCCGCTCTCTCCGACTCCGCCAAATGGCAAATACGGGTTGGATAGCTGGAGAATAAGCGAAAAATAGTTCAATATTTTGAAAATGGTGAGAACATGACCAGTATAACAAGTACTAAAATATAAGCATGTCAATTAAAGTTGTTTGAAAAAAAAAACGCGAGAAGGAGAAGCTTCATTTAAGAGTTTCAATATTTGAGAACCAAAGGCTCATTTCAGTTCAAAACTTTTGTTTGCTATATATCTAGCCGCTGCTTCTCAAAGTAGAGAAGTTGAACTGAAAGCAAGATCAAACAAGCACTTCGGCCTAGATTGGGAATGTATTTCCAAAAGAAATTGCTGTCATGCCTTAGAGCTCCATGAAACCAAATTAGAGCTTCATTTCTCCAATTACTACAAAATTCTGAAAAGCATGGGTGAAACCGCCATGGTGGAGATTCCACCACTATTATGTAGAGCATTTGAAGGAGAAAAAATTCTAACGCGCATTTGGAGTCTTTTGGCGTTCTAAAGCATCAAAGCGACCGAACATAAAAAAACACATGCCAAACTAGGCTATAGTAACTTGGGCTTAAGCATTTTGAAGTTAATAATACATGAGAGAGAGAGAGAGAGAGAGAGAGAACTTACATGCAAGGCAATGTCATTTATAAGCATACCCCCAGAAGATATATTTTTCACAAACTCCTCTTCCAGTTTCTTGTTCTTGGTAAAGAGATATGCTGCGAGAGGCTTTGTTTTCGACTTGATGATATTAAAACTATCCTCAACTTCATCAACCTAAGAAAATTAACATTAAAGAAATGAAAATCAAGATTGCACAAATGCTTTTCTAAATTTTCAAAACAATTTTCAGTTTTACATGCATTTGCACCCTGATTAGAATAATGAGGCTAACACATTTCCTTTTTCAATCACATTTAACATATGATTAGTTATTTTATGAACAAAAGAGGAGGTTTTTATTTATAAAATAAGATAAAGTGTAAGAGAGCTTCTCACAGTAACAATTGGAAGCAAGGGACCAAATATCTCATCCTTCAGAATGGGCGAATCATTTGGAACATTTAATAACAGCGTAGGAGCTATTTTCCTGCAATAAAATGCGAACAAAATTAGTGATTCGATATTTACGAGCGATGCGGCAGTTAAATTAACAGTCCATGAACTAATAATGCTTACAGGCCCTTCTCATCTCGCTGGCCTCCATATACAATCTTGTCGGAGATTCCTTCGTCATCCAATAAACTTGTCAATCGGTTAAAATGATTGAAGTTCACAATCCGAGACAAGTCTTTCGACGCTAATGGATCTTTCCCGTAAAACTTCTCCAAAGTTGTTTTCAAAGCATCCACCTGTTAAAAGTTATAATCTGTAAATGAATACAAGGACTACACGATTGTAACATTTAGTTATTTGTTTTGTATAGATATTCACATGTATATATTACCGCAAAATCTGAATTTGAATGTTTACATATGTGCCCTTGTAACTTTTAAATAAAGGATTTTTTTTTAGCGGCGTAAAAGCAGAATTTCGAATTCATATGATTGTCCCTACCAGCTGTGGGGCAAATGATTTTGTGGTTACGATATAATCCGGAGCAATGCAAGCTTGTCCATTGTTGCATCCCCACTTGCCCACCACAATTCTTTTAGCAGCAACCTTGAAAAATAAAATAAAATTACAAAAATAGAAAAGAAATTAGTTCAAAGCGAATTATTACTACTACAATAATAAGAAAGTTCATAAATAGAAAACAGTGATTACGTCGAGATCAATATTTGAATCCACGACGACAGGAGATTTCCCTCCTAGCTCCAAAACTACGGGGGTTAAGTGCTTTGCAGCTGCGGCCATCACAATCCGAGCTACTTTCCCGTTACCTGCAAAGTCCAAACTCTCAGAGTTGTTGACTATAAAAGAAGACTATTTGTTGTGAAGCTAATATGATTATATCAGGATAGGGCCATATTAAATATCTTTAAAAGTGCACATTCTTCAACTCAATGGGCATTACTCAAGAGGCTCAATATTTGAATCTTCAAGATAAATATATCGCCTAACTTCTCAAAGTGAACAATCGCCGATCTTCTATTGTTGAATTAATGTTAGAATGTTGAGAGCGTTATAACCTACATTTTCTAAACTACGTACTATTATATCTTTCTAAAACTTGAGGTACAGGTAACAAGAGAAAAACCTGTATAGAATATCTTATCCCACTCTTGCTCCAAGAGAGCAGTGGTTTCAGGAACCGCCCCCTCTACAACTTTTATACATGAGTTATCAACATATTCGGGTAAAATTTTTGCAAATAAGGATGATGTAGCTGGCGCGAGTTCTGATGGCTTCAGAACAACAGCGTTACCAGCAGCAACAGCTCCAACGATTGGGTCGATAGATAACACTGCGAAGAACAAAAGGAGAGTCATTTCTCGAGTATCTTCAATGGAATAAGTAGAATTCAGATACAATGTAATTAATCATGAAGAATGAGAAATGATTTAACGATTGCTTCCTACTGTCCTAAAGCATTCATCTTATCAAGGTCTTTGATCAGATATATGAACATTGAACCGTTCGCAAACTTCCATTATTAAAGAAATGTAAATTGCGGTCCATAGCAAATCTAAATTACATATCAGTGAAGAGAGGGAGTTCATATCTAAGGCTAGTACTCTGTTTTTGCCCATGCCACCTAGACGCTTTTTCCTCTATTGAATCTGAGGATGAATGAGTAAACTCCCCACAATTTATTTCTCCATATGAAAGATGGTATTATAGTATATCGCCTCCAAACTACTAACTGAATTCAAGAATATCACTCGAGTCTATAAAGATAGATAAACATGCCAAAAAGAAAATCATGTACAGAACTTGTGAAATAGATAACTCAAAGAAGGATTTTGTATGGAACTACCAAGTGTCTCAAATCAGAGAAAAGCTTTCCCAAGTTGTTTCACTCAGGACTGCAAATCTTTCAGTTCTAGGTTCAAACATCTCCATCTAGGTAAACGATGACAATGTTAGGTTGACAAATAAGCGAAAGATTTTGCAAAATGCACAGCTTGTCAAAAGAAAGCTGCATATCCAGATGATGGTAAAACTGTCTTCTGAAATCAGAGAACAGGCATGATTATTACATTTTTTATATCCAAACTAAAAGGGAGAAAAAGGGGAAAAGACAATTTCAACATAATAGTGAATCAGCTTTTTTTTCTCTTGAAATTTCAATAATAAAACACCAATCGCAAACCATTTGCTTTGCAGAGTATATTGAAGTATTTTGATGTGAGTAGAAGCACTGGCATGAGATAAATTAGATTGTAAATCTTACAGAAGGGATAGTTCCATGCTGAAATAACCAGAACCACCCCAAGTGGCTCCGACACAATTTCTGCCGTTGATGGATAGGTTGTTATAGAGCTTTTCACCTGCAAAAATAATAATGCTTTTGCTGTTAATAATGTTATCAAAGGATTTATGTTCAAACCAAGCAAATAACTGCTGCTACTTCCTATCCCAATTTACAAGAGCGGTTTCGTCCTGTACCTTTTCTGGTTTCACCCAATTTTTGAGTTCTTTTAAAGCAAACATACAGGAAGACTTTGCCATTGAAACCTGCATCATGAACAGTTTATCATGAGATATTGGAAAACTCAGTTTGCAACAAAAAGATGTAAAAAAATACATGAAGAACGGATGCGAGGAAAATACAAAATGCATAACTGATTTGTCAAGAAATTTCAATATTAAAGATGAAAGGAAACAGAATAAGCAATGTCTGTCATCAAAATGGTGGTTCAAAGAGATCCAATCCAGGTTAATTAACTTGGTCATTATGACCAGGAAAGAGTTCCAAGCCATGCTATCATTATGATTGCTGGAATAAAGTTTTGAAAAAAGAAAGAAAAATATATATATGCTCAAATGATTACCACACTGTTCCATGCGATAGTTTTAATTGCTTCCCAATATATAACAGAATTAATTTCAATCCTCCCTAATCCAAATACAAGAATACACATCTTTAGAGAATTTTGTTTCAGTTCAAACAAAAAATATCCCTACTCAATTTATTGATTTATAACACAACCTAAGCTCAAAGAAATAAAAGAAAGACCAAGATGAGAGGAAACCTTTATGGATAAAAACCTCCGTAATTCAAAACTTCGAACTAATACCAAATACTACATTGCTCCACTAAGAATATTAAAGGGTAAATTACACTAGTCCTTGAACGTCCAGCCAAGTTTCATTTTGGTCCTCGAAATATCAATTTTTGAGGCTAGTGGTCACTAAATTCTCAAAACTATTTCACTTTAGTCCTAATGTCCTATACATCTATTCACCATGGATTTACTGACTATTTTTTCATCGCATATTGAACGTTGCTATTCATTAAGTTGCAATTTTCTTTTTAATATAAAAAATTAGATCTTTAATTGAAAGTATCAGATGGATGAAGAAGCAATGAATTCATGGTGTATGAACAAGCCGATGAACTAGGTGCAAGCGATAGTTTTTAATCTAAGATAAGGACTAAAATGAAATACTTTTGAAGGTTTAGGGACTAAATTGAAACCTTACTAAAAGTTGATTGTCTCAAAAATCAAAATCAAAAGTTTGAGGACCAAAATGAAACTTGCCTCAAAGTTCGGGGCCTATCAGTGCAAAGTACTGAACATTAAATCTACCCCTCTATAGAACAGACTCAATTTCATCCCTCAACAAACAAAATATAAAATTGATAGAAGAACCTCTATACTCAAATCCCTCCACAATTAGCATTATCAAATGGATAACAAACCAAAAGAAGATCAATGAATGCCTCCATAAATGCAAATGAAAGAATCAATAACTTGGTCACACAGTTAAAAAACTCTGTTTTGAATTTGAAATAGATGCCCCAACTTCTTACTCCCGAACTCCCTCCATAATAAGCAGCATAAGCAAATTCATAACAAATTATAGAACACCCTTGTTTATACAACATCATTTAAACGAAGTGCACACAGAATCACCCTGTATTTTACAGTAAAAAAAAAAAGCACAAAAGCAAATTCTAGAGATCACCTAAATGAAGTTTAAAAATGTTCTGTTTTGAATCTAAAATGATACCACAACCTCTTTACTCCTTAATTCTCTCCAGGTGAACAACATAATCAAATGTATAACAAACTAAAACAAGATCTACAAATCCCTCCATACACCCAAACATAAAAGAATGTAAAAGGTTTTCTTTTGAACTCAAAATCGACATCAAAACCCCCCTACTCCTGAATCCTAACATATAATAGCATAAAAAAAAATTATAACAAACCAAAACAAGATCTACAAATCCCTCCATAAACCCAAACAAAGTTACACCTCCACAGGAATCAAATAGTTTCTTTTGAATTCAAATATATACCACAACTTCCTTATTCCCTAAACCCCCTCGATATAAGTAGCACAAGCAAATGTACAACAAACCAAAACAAGATAAACAAAACCCCTCCATAAACCCCCACAATTTTTTTTAAAAAATAAATAAATAAATCTCACCTTTACACAGAATTCAAAAAGTTTTCTGTTCGATTTGAAATCGATACCACAATCTCTCTACTCCCCAAAACCCTACATTACACAAAAACCCAAAATCGTAACAATCCGAATCAACTGGAAACAGGAAATCACAAAAGAGCAAAGAGAAAGAGATCGAGAGAGAGAGAGAGCTCATCAACCTCGTGGAGATAGGACTCGATCTCGGGCTTGGCGAGGTCGTCGCGGAGCGCCGTCGTGATCTCCCCCTCCCTCTCCGCGATCATTCTCGCGATCGCCCTAATCTGCGCCTCCCTCCACTCGTACGCCCTCGTCCTCCCCGATTCGAAGCCCCGCCTCACCTCCTCCACCACCGCCGCCACCTCCGCCGCCATTGGTGTCGTTGCACGCTCCAAGCTCTCTCTCTCTCTCTCTCTCTCTCGGACCTCGGTAATGGCGACGTAGACGATGAGAGCGCGAGAGCGAACGAGGGTTTGGTTTTAAAATTTTTTTCTTTTTTTTCTCCGAGGAGGAGTGGGGAGAGTTGAGAGGGCTTATATAGAGGAGCGAACTCTTGCTTTAATATTCGTGCTCTAATCTTAACAAACTATATATACGGTATCTTATCTATTTTATTATATTATTAATAATTATTATTATAATAACTTATAATTATAATATATATATTTATTTATTTATTTATTTATTTATTTATTTATTTGTTTAATTTTTTATATAGTTATATTTTATTTTTCTCCTATTTTAAAAATAATCTAACCATTCTACATATAAAACAATAAAATCTCTAAAAATGCTTTCCAATTACATACAATCTACATTTAACCAAGTATTTATAGCTCTATACTGTATTTATAATTACATCCAATCACACTACCGTTTAAGTGAAATATATAGACTCTAATTTAAGTTGTGATTTGGATTTCTAATAATATTAAACTATGTTTATTTTAATTTATTTTTAAAGAATACCCTTCACTTTCTAAGCTACTCACACCCACTCTTTTAGGAATGTTTGGTTTGAAAATACTCAAAATTTGTGGCCTTTTTATTGTATGCATCTAGAGTCTTTGTCTTTATTATCTTTGGACAACCTAACACTAATTTATATATTGAGATACTTGTAGTAACTAACTAGGTTAAGACTAATTGATGCCTTACTTGTATCTATTAAATCAATGTTGAGATTGCAGAGCGAGAGTGTTATTCGTGACGAAAAAATACGATAAAAAAATATTTTGATAAAAATATATATAATTTATCTGAATTATGAATTATTTTGAACTGTGGGTGAAATTTATGGTCGGGCCAGCCCCAGGTCGTCCGACCTTTTTTTTTATCCCTAGATTCAACCAAATTAACTTACGGAAAAGTTTTTTTTTTTTTTTTTGGTTCAGTGAAACTCCGACAACGATGAATGAACAAATGACATCTGGCAGTACAAAAATCTCGATTTCAATAGCCTATTTGTTTCACTGAAGGTGAAATTCAGATTGAACTAGACTTTTGGGTGATATAATACCAAATATTTCGGGAGCGAGTCGGCGTGGGCACGGGTGCTCGCGTAGGTTGGGCCCAGACTCCCAGTGTGGGTGGGGGCCAGCGGGGGAAGAGGGGAGGAGAGTTTTTTTTTCCTCTCTCTTCAATTTTTCCCTCTCTTCATGTATGGAGAAGAAGATTTATAATTTTTTTTTAAGTTCAATCTATATTTTTATTTTTTATTATAAAAATTTAAAATATATAAATAATTTTTAAATAGTTTAGAATGTTTGTATTAAATATAAATTTTAATTTTATACTATTGAGCATTTAGATATAGATTGTAAATTAAGAAATTTTAATTTTATACTATTGAACATTTACGTTAATTTTATATTTTATAAAATTTATTTGTGAGAATTGCATAAAATATACTGTCTAAATCTATAGAACTAAACGATACATTCATATTTTTAAAGTTAAAGTACCATTGACTGATTCAAATCTAATATATCGAAAAATTGGATAATCAAAATAAAATTTGAAAGATTGGGTTTTAAAAAATTTATTATAGAATCATTTCAACCAAAGACGTGGCAACTTACTTTTTCTAAATATTTAAAATTTAAAATTAAGTGGATTTAGGGTTTATTCCTAAAGTTTTCTATGATATATTTTGACATTTTTATCTCTCTTATAATATATTGTTATGATTTTTGAAGGGACATATTTATGATGGTAAAATTGAAATATAACCAGTTGAAAATATTATACTGTTTATGGTTTATTCCTAAATTTGTAGAGGTATTATTCTTATATTTTTATTACAGTAATAGTTGCTTATTTTTCAGTTGCTTTTTTTATATAATTTATTGACTCTATTTTTTTTTTTATTTATTTATTTATTTATTTTTACGGAACCGTCCTAGTTCACTAATGTATCTAATTATGGCTCAAAAAGCGTAAGGGGTTTCTTAAAAAAAAAAATAGTTAAAATATTATGATTTAATTTTTGAAACCTTCATCAAAGATTTTTTTCTTTTTTCTTTTTTCTTTTTTTTTGTGGGTAGTAGTGAGACTAATCAGCAACAAAATGTAATTTATATAATTCACAAAAAAAAGCAAAAATGATAACAAAACCACTTACATTAATTCATGGATAAACTTCAAATCCTACTCTTGTAGTTTCGTACTTTCTCACTTTAGTACTCTATAATTTAAAATGTATCAATTTAATATTCTATAATTTTATTTTTCTCTTTTCGTCAACTCCTCCGCTAATATTTTGTTAAATTATATACAAAAAACTTCAGATACCTCACTTAGGTTTATCGAATATTCACTTTATTACCTTTTAGTTTTAAGGCTTAGTTTGATATTGAGATGAATCTAACGCTATTAGATAGAATGGAGCATATAGGTTATACTTCTGCGTTCTCCGATAGGACTGCATAGTAACCAACTAACGGAACGTAATATTACGTACAAAAACAAACAGAATATTTTTTCATCATCGTTTCTCACTGCACGTAACGTAATCTCCCCGCAATCTCAAACGAAACCTAACTCTGTCACTGATTTAACCAAAAAAAATAATGGAGGAATAATAAAAATAATAATAATAAAACCACGTACTAAATTGATATGCTTTAATTCACAAAGTACTAAAACAAAAAAAAAATTTGAAACCTAGGGGTGACATTTGAAATTTTTTCTTAAACCCCTACAAATATCTACATATATAGATATATATAAATATATATATCCGAAATCGAAGAGATTCAATCTCAGCCGCAAAATGCGGCGATTGACGCCACGATGACGTCACCCCCACCGATCGGACGGTTACCCTCCCTCCCGGCGCAGGTTAGCAAAAAAAAATTTAAAAAAAAAAGGGATTCACCGGCGCAAGTTAGAAGGGCCTCTGGAGGTAGGAAAGCGCGTCGTGGAACGCGGCGTCGGGGAACGCGGGCGAAAACGGCGGCACCGCGAACGCGATTTCGGTGGCATCGTCGTAATTAAACGATCCCCCGAGGGCCTTCTCCCAGAGCATCCCCCACGTGCCCTGCTCGTGGCGACTCTCCGCCTCCTCCAGGGCCTCGCACGTGGCCGGGTCGGGGGAGCGCACGTGCTCGGAGCTGCTGGACTCGGCGTACAGCCGCGGGAGCGGCTCCGACGGGTCGTGGTAGACCAGGTCCATCAGCTCCTGGTGCGCCGGCACGTGCGCGTGGGGCGCGGTCACGTGCTCCGTCTTGGGCCGCTGCGGGAGCTGGACCGGGTTCGGGGCGGCGCCCGGTTTCGTCGAACCGGCGTGGGGCCGCTCCACCACGCCCTTCTTGTTGTAGAGGCGACACAGCACCCAGTCGTCCAACTGCAAAACGACACGTGGCAACGCGTTATTCGTTAATTCCGTACGAGTAACAAAGGTGAGACAAATGCGCCGAGGACACCCTCAGCTTTTAACAATTTTTAATTACGCCCCTAAAAATTTTCTCCTAAAAATGTCACGATTTTCTTACTCATTATCTACTACTTATGTTTACTAAAATCACAAAATATTAATTAAAATTTAGAGAGTCGATTCGAAATAACTTATATTCGAGGGGTGTCCATGCATATTTATCCAATAAGATAAGAGCATTTTGTCACTTTCTTTAGCTTTTTTATAATAATAAGCAAAGAGGAGATAAGTACCATAAGAGGTGATGAGGATTTGATGCTCTTCACACATAAGATATTTGGCCAAATTAGTGGGACCCACATGAGATATATAATATAATAATTTTTATTTATTATTAACAAAAAAATTAATTTTGTCATCAACCATTATTTAAATTTTTTAACTAAAATATAACAAGTAAATGTCATGTGATGTGTACTTAATATTTCTATAACTCCAATAAAAAAGCATAACACAAGTTTCTATCATCAAATACAACTATTATTCACTAAGTTTTGTTTTAGCAACTAAGCTGTAATTAGTATAATTAAAGGGTCCCCATTACATTTTTTCACCCAAAAAAGAACTCCACCAATAGCACCATGCCACGTGTAAAACAAAAAAAGAAAATATTTTGTTATGCATACCCGTAAGGTGTTGGTGCTATAGTCTTTTTTGCGTGCAGACCGGTCGACATGGGCGAGTCGGTACTCGTGCATGATCCAGTTTGTCTTTTCGCCCTTTGGGGCCTTTCCGGCATAAAACACCAACGCCTTCTTGATCGCCGTCCCCACCGGCTTGTCTGCCCCTGTCGCCTTCCAGTACCCGGTCCCCGCCGCGCGGTTTGGTCGCGACCCGTTCGGATACTTTCGGTCCCTCGGCGAAAAAAAGTACCATTCCTTTTCTCCGTACTTCGCCATGCCTGCTCCATCGATCAATCAATCAATCAGCTCGAAATTGATAAAATGATAAATCATCATATAATGATATTCATTCATTCGACTAGCACAAAAATTAATGAAGTGACAGGTTACAATGAATGTAGTAATCATTAGATAAATCAATCTTAAAAAAAATTTTCATAACTAACACTTCCCCCCATAAAAATTTACTAATTTTAGTGGATTAAATTAAAAAATAATAATAATAATTTATTAAATTTAGTTATCATTTAACAAATAAAATTAAATTAATTAACGACAGATAGTTACTAAAACCATAAATTTGANCAGGTCAACGCTCTATCTAAGACTATTTCTGTATCATTTCCTACCAGACAACCTGAATTTAATTTTTATTTTTTATTTATAATTATGTAAAAATAATAATAATAATTTATTAAATTTAGTTATCATTTAACAAATAAAATTAAATTAATTAACGACAGATAGTTACTAAAACCATAAATTTGATAATCATATATTATTTTTACATAATTATAAATAAAAAATAAAAATTAAATTCAGGTTGTCTGGTAGGAAATGATACAGAAATAGTCTTAGATAGAGCGTTGACCTGGCAGATCCCAGGGGTCGTACTTGTACAAATCGACGTCGGCGATGATCGGTGCAAAGATCGGCGACCCGGCACATTTTCGGCAAAGGTAGTGCATCACGAGCTCCTCGTCCGTCGGATGGAATCGAAATCCCGGAGGAAGGATCAAATCTCCGCCGTCCATTTTTTTCTTTTTTTTTTAGGTTGCGAAAATTATTAAAACAGAAGGGAACGAGAGAGAGAGAAGAAGGGAATGTGTTGAAGCTTTGAAACTGAAAGTGAGAACATTGAAGGAGCCGAGTATATATAAAGGGAGGGGACGAACACGTGTCGAGATCTGGTGGGCCGCGGGACAGGGGAGGAGCGCGTGTGCGTCATCCGCACGTTGACTTGGAGGGAGGACGTGGCCGAGATCCAGCGGCTGAAATGGGACACGTGGCGAAGATATAGGGAGGGGCGGGGATGACGTCATGGATGACGACATCTGTTTTGGACTCGTCGCCGCGCCCCTTTGGAGGGGTTGAACGTGTGGTCGTCGCAGAGTCTCTTCGCGTGGGAAAATTTGACTCGCAAATTTACAAACAAGTCCTTCACTTTTTACATAATTTTATTTCCTAAGTAACTCAAAAAATTGTCTAATTTCATATTTTAAAAAAAAGTTAATCGAGAATTTTTTTTGATTAAAATTTAAGCATATTTTGATAGTTTACCTTTTTACTAAAAGATCGGAAGTTAGGGACTGATATCAAAACGAAAGGGATTCGTATGTAATATGCACATATAAAAAAGAGGAAAAGCTGACGTGTACAACGTGGGCCCCACGTGTCAGTTAAATACCCGCGACACGCGCGTTGCACCGAGTAGAACCTGTCGGGGTGGCGCCTACGGGGCGCGGTGGGGCCCATCCGACGTGGCACGACCGCTCGGGACGCCGCGGGCCGGGGTTGCGGGTGACGTGGCACCATGACGTCACCTTCCAGCTGGACCACGCGCACGGTTGCGTGGACCGCGGGTTTGTTATATTTTATTAATATTTAAGTACGGCGGCGCACGTGCGGAACACGGACCACCGCGGTGGACCGCCGCCCCCGGACACGTGGGACCGCGACAGTGGCGGATATTTAAAATAAGCCCCCTGCACCGCGTGCATGTGTACATGCTATACACCATATCCCTTCCCGGAAGTTAATTACGCTATTCTGAATAACTCGAGTTTCGATAGTATTTTTATCACGGCAAGCCAAATTACAAAAATAACCATTTACGACTAAAAATGACTTCACCCATCTCCATTTTCATCCAAATAATCAGGCTCTGTACCGAAATCTGATAATTTTTTTTTTAGAACGGTTAACAGTGTGAATCATTAATTCACATGCTTCATAAATGATACATTATTTTAACCTACTTCTTTGATGATTTATATTTTACAATAAAAATTTAATCTGACAAACATAATCAGCAAAATTTGAATATCCTACATAAGAAAAATTGTAAATTATACTTTTGGTGGATTGCATGACACCTGGTCCTCAAACTTCAATTCGTTGTAATTTTTTTTCGAACATTTTAAATTATTGGCCAGATATTTATGTATCTCTAATGTAATTATGCCAAAATATTTAATATACTACATTGTTCTTATTTGAACGATCCGTCAATATTTAACCAACTAAATCTAGTTTTGAAATTTAATTATAATAAGTTGTAAATTCGATCCAGACATTACAGCGAATTAAAGTTTAAGGATCGATCAAAAGTGTTCTTTACCCGAAAAAATTATATAATTTAAAATTTTATTATTTAGGTATCGAGTAGTGGCAAAAATTAACGACAGAAAAAGAATTCTATAATTTATAAGAAATTGAAATTCAGAAATTAATTTTTATCCAATTTTTATGCTTTTTAAATTTTTATAAATTCTCAATTTGGGGGCATCCATTACAGGATTTTAATAGTGCGGTGCACGAGATTTGTTCATACACCCGGTGTAGGCCATAAAAATTTAACACCTTGTTTTGTTTGTAGATAAGGTAAGGGGGATAAGCCCTTTTTCCCTGTTTATACCCAAATGCTATTTTTTATACGAAATAAGCTGGTATAATCCGGTATAAATATAGAATTATTATTCCATATTTATTCCCAAAACAACCGAGAATAAGATTAATTAAACTCTAATTAATTCTAAATATAGTATTAAATTATTAATATTAAATTATTATCTCTGAATAACTCGCAAAGGGTTGGAACAGCTGTTTCCACCCCTATTTTTATTTTTAAAATTTAAAATTTAAAAATTTATTTTCAAAATTTATAATTTATAATTTTATTCTTAAAATTTATAATTTATAATCTCAAAATTAAATTTTATAATGTTAAACTCTAAAGTTTAAATTTAAAAATTTTGATTTTACATTTGGTATTTTAAAATTTTCAAATTTAAATTTGATCTTAAATTTAAAGTTTGAAATTTAAAATTTTGGTTTCTAAATTTTAAATTTTAATTTTGAATTTTAAAATTAAAAAAACAAAATTTTAAATTTAAAAATAAATATAAAATTTAAAAATTTAAATTTAAATATAATGAAAGGGATAATATCATTATTTTTTATATATAACTATCCTTATTTTTCTTATTCTATTTTATATATCCAAATACTATTTTTCTTATTCGCGGAAATAATAAAATATATTCATCCAAACACAAAGTTGATCTGATTGTCACTTACACCAAAATATATACTTATTTTTGGAATAAATAGTTTTTATTTATATCTGAATCAAATGATACCTTAAAATTTAGAGACGCGGCGAAATGTTCCGAGGCGCGGATGACGATGAATGTGTTTTTTGCTTTTTTTTTTTTTTTTTTTTTTTAAGGAGTTGCTGCGTCCACGAAAGGGCAATATGATTGGGATATTTATAATTTTTTATTAATTATTTTATTTAATTTGTTTTTTTAAATAGTTTGATTTTTAATATTTTAATATTTTTTAGGAGGTGTGACGTGGCACGTGGGGGGTATGACGTGGATTCGCGGAGACCGTGAGCCTATTGGACCGCTGACGTGGACGGAGCTGGTTCGTGTGGTGTGACGAATCATCAATGACAAGTTTCTTGTGTGGACCTGGTCTACCGCATAAGCTGTGGACCACCCAACTACTATAGTTATTCTTTCTTAAAATTATTTCAGTTTTTAGAGAATTTTGAATTAATTGAACAAAAATATTAAAAATACTCTGCAGTATAATAGCTTAGGGCTCGTTTGTTTCACCGGAGTCGCAAAAGTAGGATGATCGCTAGCTCAGATTATACGTCTCGACTCTGTTTCGATCTCACGCCACGCATAAAATTAATGAGTATGTTTCTGGTAACTCACGGAACATAATTTATAGCTTCGCCAGTCGCCTTCAAATGCCTACACTTATAGATCGATCGACAAAGTGCGCGATTTTCGCGTCAAAAATTACTTCTAAAATTGTTATAGTTTCTGAATTTTGTGCGGCCATTATAGGATTCTTTTAGTAGTGCGGTGCATGAGATTTACTTATACATCCGGTCTAGGCCATAAAAATTAAAAATTTGGGGACGCGGCGAATGCGCGGAGACTTTTTCTTTTTTTTTTTCTTTTTTTTTTCTTTTTTGTCGTTTGCATGTGGATGTGAGGATAACGATGAACATGTTTTTCTTTTTCTTTTTCTTTTTTTTTGCGTCCACGAAAGGGTAATATGATTGGGACATTTATAATTTTTAATTAATTAATTAATTTATTAATCTATTTAATTTTTTAGATGGTGTGACGTGGCACGTGGGGTGTGACGTGGATTCGCGGAGACCGGGAGCGTTTTGTGCCGCTGACGTGGACGGATCTGGATCGTCCAAAAAATAAAAAACGTACCAATCGTACTGTCGATATGGTGTCACTAACCGATTAAATTATTTTTTATAAATTCACGTCCCGTCATAATTATTAAAAAATTTATAATATTTTTTATTCAAAAAAGATAAATATGATTGGCTATTAATAAATAATGTGGTGTGACTAATACATAATAAAATCTCTTTTTTTTAAGTCGTATTTGAATGAGAAATTTGTGTGGATCTGATCTACCGCATAAGCTGTGGACCGCCCAATCACTCTGGCTATTCTATGCTACATTTTCTTAAAACCAGTACAGTTTATTTTAGAATTTAAATTTATTAAATATTAAAAATACTTCGCAGCATAATAGCTCACGGTCTGTTTATTTCGTCAGAGTCGCAAAACTAGAGAGGTTGCAAGCTCTGGTTGTACATATGACGTCGACTCTGCATTGGTAACGAGATAATATATCACGACCTCATTCTATGCACAAAGTTGATCTGTACGCTCCCAAAACATAATTTGCGGTTTGCAAGTCACTTTCGAACGCCTGCGCTTGTTGATCGATCGACAAAGAGCGCGATTTCCATGCCGAAGATCTAGACAAACAAAAATATTCTTCCATGGATCGTCTTTTTCTTTTAAGACAAAACATTCCGTTAAACTATTTTTATCTAAGTTGAGCCAATCAGTAATAGCACATATATATTCTTTTATATTAAAAACATTGTGCTTATGAAAACTACTTTTTAGATTGCGGGATCGGATCAAATGAAGGGCAGATAACTGGACGGTCTATATCTGATATGGTGGACCAAGTCTAGGCAATAAATAATTCAACAAAGACCATGTTGGCCCACTACTTTTGATGCATTGATTGGAGATATTATACAACTAATAAAGGTTAAGTTTTTGAAAGCTACACGAGCCTAAGAAAAAAAAAAAAGAAAAAGGGGTCAATTGATAAGAACATTGAACCAAGTTTTTGATTTTTCTTTTTTCTTTTTTTTGGTAAATAACAGCAACACATTTGTCCAAGGGAATCTTATTAGGATATGACCAAGTTGGATGAACCTATTATATATTAATAAAATAATAGATTAATTTTATTGTTAGTATTATTAATTTGGGAGAATGAAAAAATATTTTTTTATAAATTCAATGTATCTGTTATGTTTAATGCTATGTGGTGTGTTTTATAGTACGATGTGAAAGGAAGGTGATTGGAAAAAAATAATTCAAGTGGTTGGACTCTGAGAAAGAGATAGAATCATCTCCTTTGTTTTTTTTCTTTTTTTCTTTTTTTTTTTTCATACATCTCTCATCAACCAGAGATCGATGTACATATCTGTATATATATTACAGAGCGATTGTAACTGCCCATGAAAAATGACACGATGTTTTACTTTTGAATTTTGAATCTCGAGTCCTCTTTTTTAGCTACGCCTCCTAATATTCATAAAGTTTGTTATTTATGGATTAACCACGATAAATTTAATGTATCTACTCTGTCTAATGTCATGTGGTGTATTTTATAGTACAATGTGAAAAGAAGATGATCGGAAAAAAAATAATTCAAGAGATTGGATTCTGAGAAAGAGATGGGATCGTCTCCTTTGTTTCTTTTTTTTTTTCTTTTTTTTTCATACATCTCTCATCAACCAGAGATCAATGTACATATCTGTATATATTACAGAGCCTGCCTTGATGTTTTACTTTTGAATTTTGAATCTCTTGTCCTCTTTCTTAGCTACGCCTCCTAATATTCATAAAGTTTGCTATCCATGAATTAACCACAATAAATTTAATCTATCTGGTCTGTCTAATACTATGTGATGTGTTTTATAGTACGGCATGAAAAGAAAGTGATCAGAATAATTCAAGAGGTTGGACTCTGAGATAGAGATGGGATCATCTCCTTTGTTTTTTTTTCTTTTATTTTCATACATCTCTCGTCAACTAGAGATTATCTCTCTATATATATTATAGTAAAAAAAATAAATTCTCTCTTAAAAGAAAAAAAAAAAAGGAAAAAGTTCAAATACCACCCCTGTGCTTCATACTTTTTTTACTTTAGTACTCTGTAATTTAAAGTGTATCAATTTAGTACTCTATGGTTTCGCACTTTCTCACTTTAGTACACTGTGGTTTAACGTGCATCAATATAGTACCATGTGGTTTTATTTTTCTCTTTGTGTCCGCTCATCTGTTAATATTTCGTTAAATTATATACAAAAAAACTTCAGATATCCTGTCTAGATTTATCGAATATTTATTTTAGTACCTTTTAGTTTTAACTTTGTCACAAATTTTTTTTTCCTCCGTTAATATTTCGTTAAATTATATACAAAAAACTTCATATACCCTAGCTAGATTTATCGAATATTCATTTGAGTACCCTTTAATTTTAACTTCGTCACTAATTTAATAAGAAAAATTAGTAAAATGAATAATAAAAAGAGAAAAATTAAATCATTGAGTACTAACTTGATAGACTTTAAAACACAGAATACTAAAATAAAAAAATATGAAATCACATAGGGGTATTTGAAGTTTATCCAAAAAAAACCCTCCCTCAGTCAAAATCTCTCTTTTTAAAGCTACACTGTATTTTTTAGATATATTTGCTATCCAGTTTGTGAGTTTTCTTTTTATCTCCTTTTTGGATCTTTGAGAAAAACTGATGAAGTTAAAAAGGAGAATAAAAAAAAGGTTCATTCCACGTGCCTTGAGCTTACGTGGGAATATTATATAATGTAAAAGTTGAAGTTGGAAGAATCAAAAAAAAAAAAGTTATTTGCTTTTTGGTGCTTAGAAGCTCATCTCCGCCGTGCTTTTTCTCCACCAGATATCGATAAAGAAAAATTAAAAAAAAGTCGGCGCTACTTTTTTTTATGCAAAACTAAATTGACACTCTAAATCAAGAATTTAAATATCGTCACAAGATTGTGCTGTAAACTTACCGATATGATACGGCACGAGTCGCACTATACGTGTCTCATTAAAAATGTTACGATAAATGCACAAACAAAAACAAAAATGACGAATACGAAATAATCAAATCACAAACAAAAATAAAAAAGAACACACAAATTTATATGAAAATCTTTTGCAGGAAAAAATCATAGGCGGGGGAGGAGAGAACTACACTATCGAAAAAAGGAATATAATGTTCGAGTACAGCCAACCACCATCTGTCGCCTCTAGAGCAAAAAACGAAAAAAGGAAACTCTTAATGATTTCGGATCCGATCTGTACCGCAGGGTGCTCCGCCCCCCGCACCCCCCGGTGAATTTATTTTTCCTTCACAATTTACTTTCCAAATTGGTCGCACCGCGAAACTATCGGCGAGTCAAAGCCAAAACTGAAGTCAATTATTAAATTTCGAGTCACATCTAACGAAAAATACATATGTGCCGACGTATGATAGCATGAAACATGTATTTTGTTTAGCAAAAGCATACTCTAATTCTTTATTACGTATCTTTTAAATTTTATGGAGAAAATTACAAACTGACTAATTTGAAAATTATAGAATTTTAAGGTATGCTATTGGCATGGAATTATCGTGCTGATATTTTTTGGCAAAATATAACACGGTGGATACGATCCGTACTGGTAGACACTTAAATCCTTATTCTAAACACCAAAAGCAAGAGCTTTAATTTAGTAAATTTTATTCAGCTATATATAGAAGTTGAAAATGCCACATAATAAATTTTGCTTATGTGCAAGCATGTTAGAGAGAGAGAGAGAGACCCAAAAGTAAATATGTGAAGTTTCTTCTTGAGAGAGGATGTTATTGTAACGATCCGACCCACTAGCAAAAATAACTCGTTGGGTCCAAACCATCGGTCCAAAATGCTTAACTGGTGCTTAAGCCCAGTTATTATTACTAGCGTGTAGAATTAATATCCTATCCGATGTGGGACTATTGAGGCGTTACAAACTCCCAGAATTACCAGAGATTCTAGAGGTGGCTCCTACGAGTTTAAGAGGTGGAGCCCACCAAACTTGTTGGTGTAGCATTTTGTCCTGCATAGGACTTATTTCTCACACTTCCGGCTGGTATTCGGCTCTAATACCAATTATAACGATCCGACCCGCTAGCAATTATAACCCGTTGGGTCCAAACCATCGGCCCAAAATGCTTAAGCACAGTTATTATTACTAGCGTATAGCCTCATATAAACTGATCGGAATCAGTATCCCATCCGATGTGGGACTATTGGGGCGTTACATATATGAAGTAAATATTTGAAAGAGAGAGAGAGAGATTATGCTAAAACATATAATAGGTAAACTGAGATATTTTGCTAATAACAATATTAAAAAAGGAAAGAATAGGGTTTTACTATTTTTGTTAAGTGGTCAAGTAAATATTTGAGAGAGAGAGAGAGAGAGAGAGAGAGAGAGAGAGAGAGAGAGATTATGCCATTAAAAATAAAATGAAAACGAATAGAACTTATCTGATATGTGCACCATTTTGATAAAACTTTCTAAATCTTTTTTAAAGTTTAGGAGTAAAAATCATCCAACCATCTATTAATTGAATGGAGGCAAAATTAACACTTGACAGCGAATAGTGGTTGGGGTTGGGGGGCTCCCCAACGAGATGGCTAGTGACGAGAATTGCATGAAGTATGTACTAACTGAATCTGTGAACGTAAACTTTTTAAATTTTTTTTAGATTTTATTTAGCATTAAAAAACGTCAACGAACTATTGAATGGAGGTAAAATTAACACGTAAATGCGAATTGAGACACCGATGAAGAGCTCGAAACTCGAAAACAATATTAAGAAAAATAGGAACTCAAAAATAACAAAAAAGAAAAAGAAAAAAACGTAGATCAGGGGCTTTACAACGAGATGGCTGATGACGAGAATGGCATGAAATAAATACTAACTGGACTCGTATAGATAAACTATCTAACAGAGGCAAAATTAACAAGCAATAGCGAATCGAAACGCAGATGGTGAGCTCGAAACTCAAAAGTAATAATAAGAAAAATAGAAACTCGAAAATAATTAACACATAACAGCGAATTGAGGGAGAGATAAAGAGCTGAAAACTTGAAATTAATAATAATAATAATAATAATAATAATAATAATAAAACGAAAGTCGAAAGCAATAATTAAAAAAAAAAAAGGAATTCGAGAATAATTAATATGTAACAGCGAATCAAGATACAGATGAGGAGCCGGAAACTTGAAAATAATAATAATAGAAAAATGAAACTCAAAAATAATATTAAAAAAAAGGAACTCAAGAATAATTAATACGTAACAGCGAATCAAGACACAGATGAGGAGCTCGAAACCTAAAAATAATAATAATAAAAAAACAGAAATTTGCAAATAATAATAATAATAATAATAATAATAATAAATAAGGAAAAATTTCAAAAACCACCTCTATCGTTTCACACTTTCTCATTTTAGTACTATGTGGTTTAAAGTGTATCGATTTAGTATCCTGTGGCTTCATTTTTATCTTTTTATTATCGATTTCACTAGTTTTTTTCGTTAAATCACTGACAAAGTTAAAACTAAAAAGTACTAAAATGAATATTCGATAAACCTAGATGGAATATCTGAAGTTTTTTGTACATAATTTAACGAAACATTAACAGAGAAGCTGATAAAAAGATAAAAATAAAATAGGACACTAACTTGATACACTTTAAATCACAGGGTATTAAAGTGCGAAAGTGCGAAACCATAGGGGTGGTATATGAAGTTTACCCTAAAAATAAAAAAATACACGCCCGGTGGGACTCGAACCCACAATCGCCTGATTAGAAGTCAGACGCCTTATCCATTAGGCCACGGGCGCATTTCATTTTTCAGCTTACCCCTATAAATTATATATAATTACATGTCAAAGGAAATTATAATAAGGCTAAATAATCTGCCTTTTCACTTTACCCCCCTCACTTTCAAAAATCTATATTTTGCCCCTTTAAAAGTTTCAAAATACTTTCAAAAGGTTACGGTGTTAATAGAGAAGGTGAAATAACCAAATTGTTCTTACTTGTTCTATAAGAATGTGTATTTCTGTCTTTTTTAAGAGTATTTTTTTTAGTATAAATTATAAGAAATGGATGGAATAGTGACGGAACCTGAAGGCGGGGGTTAAATGCATCAACTTGATTTAAGGGGGTAAAATGTGGATTTTTGAAAATTGGAGGAGAAAAGTGAAAAGTCGGGGTATTTATAGAATTTTTTTTTTTTGTATTTTAGCCAAATTATAATTTAATAATTTTAATTTTTAAAAATTTTTAAATAAGATAAATTTAGCAAGTATATAACTGTGACTTGAATTCGAGACCTATTGCTTAGCGAGGACGATGATATCTATATATAAAATAAATATTTCAAAAGTATTTCAGAGAACTCATTTGCGATATTTGACGAAAAGTTTAAATCTTTTCATGATAAATGAGAAATTAGATTGTTAGGGTTTGCTGAGAACAAAAATCTCTGAAAATAGTTTTCTGGTCGAAAAAATATTTTTCTTTCTGTTTGGTTGTTAGAAAATATAATTTTCCAAAATTTTTTTTTATAGATTTCATGAAAAACTCTCCTATTCATTTTTCAAATTTTTTTCATCCGAAAATCATGAAAAAAATATTGTTGTATCGTTAGCACTAAAAATTAATCTCAAAAGCTTGAGCTATTAGAAATACACAATTAATTCATTTAAAGCGTACAGACACAACGTCAACGAATTTCGATCACGACTCGACCCAACCAGTCTCATACCACTTCGAACAAAACTCGGCCCAATCAAATCTCCCGCCATTTCGAATATAACTCGATTCCGCCTGGCCTCCCGCCATAGGACTGGATACTGAATACTGGCCTTTTTAAGCCAACAGATGTTTTTCACGAAAACTTTTTTTTTTTCTTTTTCCACAATTTTTAGAGAAACCAAACACCCCTCACTCTCACATCATTAAAGAAGATGTGATCTCACTATTACAACAAAAGTAGTTGCTTCATACATGCCACACATTGCCTTTTAGTACCAATTTAGAATCACAGGAATAAATAGTTAGACCCCCCCCAAAAAAAAAAACAAAACAGAGTTTAGGCATTAGACACAACTTCAACCATACAGGATATTGAAATGCAAAGTCCCTGAACTTTAGTTTCTGTGGATTCAAACCCCTCGACTATTAAATAAAATTAAGTAAAAACGTACATAACTTACCGGAACTATGAACTATTTTGAATCAGCTACTCAATTTTTCAAAATTATGATTTTATTATCCAACCTTTCAATTTGTTTGATTTGAGTCAACCAATAATACTTTGACTTTTAAATTTAAAACTAGTTAATTACTTTAATAAAATTATAGTTGCGAGAATTGCATGAAACATACTAAACCTGTAAAAGTAAATGACACAATCAAATTTTGAAATCAAAATCAAAGAGTGGCGTTGATTGACTCCAATCAAACAAATTGAAAAATTGTGTAGTAAAATCAAATTTTAAAAGATTATGCAGCCAACTCAAAATGATCTATAGTTCAGATAAGTTCTGTACGTTTTTTATCTTAAATAAATTATCAAAAGGTAATCATGTTTGTAACATTTTCGATGGAACTACAGAACATTCTGTTACTTCAACAAAATACTTGTGTATCTTCAACCACATGAAATTTTCTAAAATCAAATAATATGTTAGCTGAGAGGGTCGAAATCTCCTTTGTGGAGATGTTTGCACATAACCTATGGATTTTTCTAGCAATGCTTACAATTAGAGGTGAGGTTTGCTTTGTGCCGGCTCCTCGTCGACGGTGGCGGTGGTGGCGAGCTCGTCTAAAGAGGCCCTCGAAATGGTTCTCGACAACGTGCCGACCGTGTTCGTTTCATCCGTTTCGTAGACGGTCGACTCCAACGAGCACGTCGACCTAACGGTTTCGAGCCGCGAGAGCGACGACGAGTCGCGCTTAGCCTTCCCTTTGACTCTCTTGCACCAACTGTGGAGCGACTCCCGCACGCTCTCGGATATCAAAGATTTCTTGAACTTAGATCCCATCTACCGATTTTGAAGAACAGGAAAAGTATTCCATGAATTGAGGAATGAAAGCAAAAAGACACGGAAATTGAGAGTTAAGAAAAAAGCATTAATGCACAAGATTGAACTAGTGATATTTTAATGGAAAAACTTCAAATATCCCTCTTGTGGTTTAGCGTTTTCTCACTTTAGTAACCTGTGGTTTAAAGTGTATCGCTTTAGTATCCTGTGGTTTCGTTTTTCTCTTTCCATAAGCACTACCATTAACTCTCTGTTAAAACATATATATAGAGAAAAAACTTTAGACATTCCCCCCGTCCCCCCTGTGGTTTATCGAATATTCACTTTAGCACCCTGTGTTCTCCCGAATTTTCACTTAGTCCTCTGTGGTTTTAATTTTCTCACTGAGTTAACGAAAAAAATTATCGGAAAGAGATAACGGAAAGAAAAAAAACGAAACCATAAGACACTAAAGTGATACACTTTAAACCATAAGGTACTAAAGTGAAAAGGGGCTGAACCACATAGGTGGTATTTGAAGTTTTTCCTGTTTTAATGTTTGAATTACACAAAAAAATAATGTTGTCAATAACTACATATAAGAAAAGAAATCAACAGATAAGGTTTTGCTCAGATAAGTTTACGATACCTGAGTAATAATCACATTAAGAGGCAGTGTACAGTAGCTGCACCAAAATTGAACTAGCAACCTGTGATACCAAAGGACCAATATCAGAATCACAGAATGCGGCCGAGCTATTATTCATTGTAAAAATATAGGATAATAGTGGTATCTATTAAATGCAATTTTTCTTTTCTTATTTAATGCACATATTAGACAAAGATACGATCGGACTCTGCACAAATAGAGATAGAGAGAAATGTTAAGTTAGTTGCAATAAACCAACAAGTTTGAACGCTAACGGAAAATGTTAAAGACATACAAGTTTCTACTGATAAATTGTCGAAAGACGGTAATCCCTTTTTTTGAAAAAAAAAATATTAATTCTGTATAATTTGATGCGTTGAAGGAAAGACTTTTTTCCTTTTGTTGTTATAGTTAGTTAGCATACAATACATCCGGCTAAGTGATAGATAACAGCTTGATTTGGAAGCAAAAAAACAAAAGAAAAGTAACAAACATAGATAGAAAATTCTTACACCTGTTGATACACAAAATTCTATTTAAAAAAATAAAAAACAAACACCTTTATGAAGCAAATGAGCTATAAAAAAGCATCATGGAAAGTAAGGGCATAATTCCGCAATGAAATTATTATATAGATCTCATTCACTAAATAGGATTTCGCGGCCAGCTCATTTCAGTTCTCGGCTGTTAATTAAACGAGTAAAAGAAGTTTACAGTGAATAGCACATACCCTGAAACCAAGCGAATTATGACCATGTAATGGTTCTTCATGAAACATGCCTGTGCACTTAATTCCCACTGCAAAGAGTGATCATATTCATGCAAGAAGATATTACAGCAAGTACGAAAAATAATATTTAAAAAAAAAAAAAATCAGAGAGTTTGTGAGCCTTGTGCATAAATAGAAGGATGAGTTATATATATCTAGGTAATATTTCCATCCATAAGAATAGTGAATTTGATTGCGGTCACTAGATTCCTCGTATTTCATATTGCACGGAAACAAAATCAAGAAAAATACTATCCACAGATTCTTCAGATAATAAGAATTTGATGTGGAATTAAATAGTCTCACCGCCGTTCAGCTGACTGCATGCATACCAAGTCTTTTCTTAAGAAAGTTAGGAAGAATTCCCGCCCCGGCAACTATAGGTGATTTTGAAACAGGTACCTGAACTTCATGTTTAATTTGATTGTGAAGGCCTCAGCAATCATATTGTTTGCTTTTGTCAAGTTTCTTTAGAACTTGTTTCCATAAAATTATTGACAAAACACTCTGTAACTTAAATGGCATATTATGTTGTTTGATCGAATAGTTTGTAAATTTAGTGAGCGAGAAAATTAAATAATACCATATTTGAGGGGTTCAAATATAAAAATACAAACTTTAGACAATTGCTAAAACTATTAACATATATTCTTATGCATTAGGATGCATAGATACTTTAATTTTACAAGCCGTGGCTGCATCCGAATACGTATTGTATACAGGTATGCAACTGATACTTGTCAGATACAGCTACAAAGTATCCGAATTTTTAGAAAAAAAAAAAAAAAAAAAAAAAAAAAAAAAAAAAAAAAAAAAAAAAAACTTGTAGGATGTGAGAGGGATATAACTATATAAGGTAGGTACAGGGAGTATAAGGAATGATCAATTGAGGGTTCATTTGTATACAGAAAAAAATAGTATACAGCAATTTTCTTCATCTTTTGGGTTCTTGCTTCGTATTTCCCTAACATCTAAATCATTTTAGTATGTATTGTTATAAAATGAATATAAACATCATTGAAATATTCTTAATCCTGCAAACACTACGTATCATATCCTTATTTTTGAGAATTTGTAGTATCACCATTTCCATATTGTTTCCTATCCCATATCCCGCAACCGGGTTTACGTAACACAGGTTATGGATCGCAGAAGGCCTAGATCCGCATTTTGCACAAATTGATTACTCAATTCTATAGATAAACTTACAAGCAAGGATTTAAGTGTTGTGGCATGGGGTCATGCTGAAAACTTGCTAGCACGGTATGTGCCATGCCGTGCCGATGTGTGGCCGGTCAAGATCAAAAATAATATGTGTGCCGATACACGATGGCATAAGATATTAATATATTCTAATAGCTTATTATATATCTTTATCAAATTTGTTACATTTTATTGAGGTTACCATCTCATTTCAAAGAAAATAGAGTTTTGAGCCGTGTCATTGGCAGAGGAGTTGTATTGTGCTAATATCTTATTAGCACGAAATGGCACGGTACAACATGATGGACACGGCCTATACCGATGGGCACTTAAAACCTAGCTTATGAGGAACCAAATACTGAGAGATAGAATACTAGAATTGTATCTTACCAGCGACCAAATAAGTGTTGCCATCTCAAATGCATTCTGAAAGAAGAGAAGGGGAGAGGAGAGAGAAAGAGATTAGAATAAGTTAATAACCAACTCATACGACATGGTAACAAATAATTTATCCAGTATATGCGCATT
The DNA here is from genome assembly GCF_001540865.1 of Ananas comosus. Lineage (NCBI taxonomy): Eukaryota > Viridiplantae > Streptophyta > Magnoliopsida > Poales > Bromeliaceae > Ananas > Ananas comosus. The sequence goes on from NC_033640.1 coordinate 1,717,602, forward strand.
ACAGGCATACCTGAAACGAGATAAATTGTATTAGCCACAAGAGGATTTCCGGCTTCCCAAACCAAAAGAGATCATCACGCGGCTTCAGCTGTGTCCCAACACACGGCCCCGTTGCCTCAACAACCTCTAAAGCTAATTGAACGACCACGTGTTGAAGCTCCGTCCCCACCAGCATGACCAACTTTCGTATATACAAAAATAAGAATTACATCCTCGGAGAAATATGCAACTGAACTCTAACAAAAAGATGATGATATAATGAAATGCTTACGATAGCAGGGACAAAGGATAACCAGAAGTAGATATTAAGACCTGCAATTAGAAAAAAATAAAAAATCACAGGAGATTAGAAATAAGAATAGCCTTGTATAAATATGCCGACAAAAAAGTGTTAAGAAAAAGAGTAATTTACCATGAATATTTACAAAAATGCATATTATGGCGTACACCCAGAGTGGCCAGCTGAAATGCCAATAAAAACTTTAGCTCAAACAGCACTAGCACTGGAAAAGATCTGGATTCAAAAGGCTAAATGCAGATAACAGGATAAAGAGTTTAAAAGTGGTAAGTAAATATTAGGGGATAAGATCCTTTAGTTCCTAGTATATACCTGATGCCGACACTTCCGTGATAATCGTCTTCCATGCTCCGCACGATGTATTTGTGGAAATCATAAGAATGCGGCAGCATATGATTCTGGAAATGAAAATGCAAGTCAATCAAAGCATAACCATATTAGTTCACATAACATGATATAAAATGCATAACAACCAATTCACAGCGACTTAGATACTTACAGTTATGAAGCCCAAACGCAGAGCCATATAGTCTGACTTTGTGATAGAGCCCTTAAATTGGCGTATGAAACAGAGCTACATAGAATTAGGGTTACCGATGTCAGAGTCATGCAAAAGTATATAAATGATTGTAATTTGGATCTGTAAGTTCATCATTACAAATAATTAGAATATAATATTAAAAACTATAAATAAACCAATCTCATTACATGTTCCCAAATCACTAAAGAGCAGAGTAGGCCACAAACAGAAAAACAGGGCTACAAGAAAGAATTAATAAGGAAAAGTGAAGCTAAACAATCATCAACCATCATTCACCAATGATACGACAAGAAAATACCGTTTCTACTATTTTAAAGATTTTAATAAGTCGTACTAAAATTAACTACATATGTAGGTCAAGTTTATGTTTAAAATAAACTAACTCATTTATAAGATAAAATTGTGTAATGTATCATAGGAAACTGATTTAGAGCAGCAATGGGAAATTACCATCCAAATAAGGATCTTGTTCTTGCTCCACGGATGAGATGTATGATGAAAAACAAATGTGGACTGCCTTCTCATCATTTTACTTCTCCTAGCTAAAACAGAAAAACAGAAAAAAGAAGCATGTTGACAAATTATCACAAACAATTTGGTGCATAAAGAATAGAAAATAATGGAAAAGACACTTTTCCTTCGTGTGATATCTCTTGGGCCTAGTTTGGTTGTCAGAATAAGATATCCAATAATCACTTATTTGATATGAAGATTTTCTTGTGTGGTTGGAAGTTAGGAGATTGACTTTTGCTTCTTGAAAGGTCTTGAGACCCATAATTTAGTAGACATATATTTCACCTACTAAGTGATTTTTTTTATTCCAAAAGAATGACTTGAAGGCTGAATATGGTATCCATTCTAGACATTTGATCACTTTTCCTTCGTGTGATATCACTTTGGCCTTGTTTGGTCGTCGGAATAAGATATCCAATGATAACTATTCGATATGAAGTATTTCTTGCGTGGTTGAACATTAGAAGATTGACTTTTGCTCCTTGAAAGGTCTTAAAATCCATAATTTGGTAGAACAGTATATTTCACCTACAAAATGATTTATCTCATTCCGAGAAAATGACCTGAAGGTTGAATATGGTATCCATTCTAGACATTTAATCACTTTTCCTTCGTGTGATATCACTTTGGCCTTGTTTGGTCGTCGGAATAAGATATCCAATGATAACTATTCAATATGAAGTATTTCTTGCGTGGTTGAAAGTTAGGAGATTGACTTTTGCTCCTTGAAAGGTCTTAAAATCCATAATTTGGTAGAACAGCATATTTCACCTACAAAATGATTTATCTCATTCCGAGAAAATGACCTGAAGGCCAGATATGGTTTCCATTCTGGATATTTGATCACGTTCCTCAACAACCAAATACTACATGCCTCTTGAGCAAATCAATGAGTTTTTCTGAATAAGATATTCATGCATCCAAACATGACCTTAATCAATCAGACTAAGATACAACACCCATAAAATTAAGCTACACATCTATATTCTCTTACAGTGAGAGTGAAACAAGTTCTCTGCTGTATAGTTTAGTAACTTAAACAAATATACATGAGCGACTTTGTGCGTGATTGACCCAACAACTGATTACGCTCATAAAAGACACGAATAGAGATTTGACAAATACATACTCACTAGGTCAATCCAAACACAAAACATTGGAAAGTTGTAATAATGTAGCCTAAAGGTCTCAATGAGATCGAGATGGATGAACCTACTGCTTAGCTCACTAAAATGCTATGATTTTGCCCGTCATGACATTTGAAATAACTCAAACTGCAACGAACCCCCGGGATTCACATTCACCAAACAAGCACCGTCAAGCAACGTCAGCAACCACCACGCATAAAGCAACTTGTATTAACCCAACCCACACTTCAAACTTTTCTAAGATAAGTGATACATTTATAACCATGATAGCTCATAAGAGCTTTTATCATTAGCAGAGAGAATCACAGGAAGCACAATTACATCCAATGACAACTTTACCTTGCAAATCCTGACTAGATAGAGGATAGGCTTGGTTTTCCCATTTCCTCCAGCTGTATATCTGCACTACAAACAATAAAAAGAAGTAAAACATCACTCCATGAAAAAGTCAACAATAAAAGAATTAAGTTCGCAGTCGGACAAAGGCCTCCTACCTTAAACATGGATAATACAACCGTGACGAAGCTATACAAAACATGAGTAATCCCAAGAATAAACAAGAAGCGGTGTAGCTGCTCAAGGCCTTCGAGTGAAACAAATGGTTCATGACCCTGCAAGCAAATAACAGATCATATTTTTCTTTAAAAAGGCATTCACATCGAGATCTAAGTACCCAAATGTGCACTCAGATACGCACACATATACAAAACATTTATCCATCCAAATTTGATATTAGCAAATTAAAGTTAAAATTCAAAATTAACATCTTTATCCCTCTCACTGACTGCAACGGTTCACTGTTTAAAATTGATCATCATTATCTAAATGACTGTTATACCCTTTCAATTATGTTCCACTAAAATTTATGTTTTCCTCCCGAAAAAGTGAAGGGGTTTAGGGAAAGTGGTTTTGCGGGTTTAAGGTTCATATAAGATAACATGAACGTTAGGCAAAATGTTTAAAGGTACTTAATGGTCATCGAGACATGAAACTGACAATTTTAAACGGTCAACTAAAACCAATGACAAAAGGAGGATTAAATGTGTTGATTTGCAGGATAAACAGACAAAGATACTCTTTTCATTTTGCCAAAGGAAAGGACATTTACAGCAATAACAAAATCACACACCTCACTACACTGATGTGGAGGTGAGCCACCATAGAAGGTCTTGGCAAGTGTTGTTTGATTTGAAAGGCCTGACTCGGTGTCGCCACTCAATAGATCTTCAAAGTCATTCTTGGAGCAGGTATAGAAACGACTAGAGAAGAGAGACGATGGCATGCAGATCTCGGAGATCCACCTCGCCGTCTGGCTCAGCATTAGCGATATGAACCCGAGTAGCATAAGCTCTTTTTTGTTTTCCATTCAAGCAAATCAACAAACACCCTAGAAATCAGTAAAGCAATATACAAAAGGAAAGGAAAGATACTAATGTTGTTTTTGCTTTACATTGTAGCTGCCTCTAGTGACGCGTTCAGCAAACAGAAAAGCGCGGAGATTTTGCTATAGCAAGAAGCAGTAATTAGATTATGAGCGCCTAACCCCAAGACCTCGAGCAGAAGCTCCAATTCAGTGCTTCTGTTTCTACCACAGAGAGAAGGGGGTGGGGAGATTTTATTGCTTCTGCTAATAGAGCTGTCTAAGCTATGTCATCGAACAGCACTACTCCTTACTGCCCCGCCAAAAAAACAAGTGCGCAAGAAAGCAGAAGCTCCATTAGAGCTGCTGTTTTTAGAAGATCAAAATGAAAAGGGAAAAAATATAATTATCAAAAAAACAAGAAGAAAGAAACTTCATACATATATGGCACAGAACAGAATAACTAAAAATGGCACAAAAAAGTGATGCGGTCTATGGACTTGTTCTAGGGATGAAGTTCTCGGAGCTTACCTTCGCGAATCTTCTCCAGAGCAGCCAACATCGCCTTCCTCTTCGTCTTCTTCAGCCACTGCAACAGATTAAAACCAAACAAAGAAGAGATCATGATGGAGTCCATATGAGTCATGTCTCGTGCACTGATAACAGAAAAGAAACACAAGAATTCACGCCTTTAAATGGATGCAGAAATTGAAACTAGCAACAGAGAAGAATATATGTCATTGAATGGTCAATGTGGGAACTGAACCCAGAATCTCTTGGTGCTAAGGAGGCAAAGAATAAGCTCTAATAACATGTTATTATTAATCTAATAGAAAACAATTTAGGAATAGTCTTAACACCCCCGCTTATATACATAGTGGAGACAACAAAAGAGCAATAGACAAAACTTTATGCCGCTAAATGGTGGATGTGACCCGAGACCTCAGGAGGGGCGTAGGACAAGCTCTGATACCACATTACCTAAACTATTCTAAACAAAATGATGAAACGTGACAGACCAGGTAATGGAAGAGTAACAGACAAAAAGTATGCCATTAACACGTTGGGAATTGAATTAAGGAGCTAAGGGTTCCTACGATGGACTATCGTACCATGTTATCAGAAGGATCGACCTACCAAGAGAAACTGTGCACCTGATTCTTTTAAAATAAATTTAACAACCCTTGAACTTTTTAAAATATACCAAATTGGACCATTTTGTCATCTAATGTTGATTTTGGTATGAAAAAATGATCCGAATGCCGGCTAAGTGATTTTTTAACTCACAATACACACTAAAGACATGAATTAGAGCTAAACATTTAACAAAGCAGATGATTGAACTAAGAAAAAAGCTCATTTCTAACAACAAATATCCTTTTCGGGTGGAAAGGAACTCCAAAAATAATATTAAAAAAAACCGCTAGTATGGTATTTGTACATCATCCTTTTGATAATAAACTTAACATCGGATGATTGGAACAGCCAAATTTGACACATTACTAGGTCCTGTTTGGATGCATGAATATGTTGTTCGTTATACCTCCTTGATTCACTGATGAAAGTTGCGCATTTGGTAGATGAGGAGCGTGATCAAATGTTTAGAATTGGCTACCACATTTGGCCTCCAAGTTCTTTTTTGGGAATAAGATAGATCAGATGTCAGGTGAAATATGTTACCCTACCAAATCATAGATCTCAAGACCTTTTAAAGAGCAAACTTATAATGACACTAGAAAATCCTTATACTGAATAACTTATCCAAAGATAACTTATTCAGCCCTGTTTGGCGTAATAAGTATTCAAGAATAACTTATTCGGTATAAGAATTTTCTAGTGTAATTTTTATGCAAAAGTTTGATTTTTTCTCCTTAAAAGGTCTTGATATTCATGATTTGGTAGGATATATTTCACCTACAAAGTTATTTATCTTATCCAAAAAAATGGCTTGAAGGCCGAATATAGCATCTAACTCTAAATATTTGATAACACCCCTCATCTACCAATTGTATAAACTTCTCAAGTAAATTATGGAAATATACCGAACAAGATATTTATGCATCCAAATAGGGCCTTCGTAACTTATTTGCTATGAAGATTTTCTCGTGCCACTAAAAGGTAGGGGTTTGGTTTTTGTTTTTTGAAAGGTTTTGAATATTCATGATTTGATAAGATAGCATAATTCACTTACGAGCTGATTTATCTTATTCCGAAAAAAAAAAATTGAAAGAGATATTATAGCTTCTTTGAGTAAACCAAAGAGATATAAATCCACATGACTTACTTGAAAAAATTGTACATTTGGCAGACGAAGAGTGTCATCAAAATGTCTAGAATCGAATAATATATTGGGCCTTCAAGTCATTCTTTCGGACAAGATAAATCATCTCGTAAGTGTAGTTTTGGGCCTTCGGCAGATGCGGAGTGTGATCAAAATGTCTAGAATCAGATACTATATTCGGCCTTCACGTCATTCTTTAGGACAAGATAAATCATCTCGTATGCGTACATTTGGCAGATGAGGAGTGTGATCAAAATGTCTAGAATCGAATACTACATTAGGTCTTCAAGTCATTCTTTCAGACAAGATAAATCATCTCGTAAGCGTACATTTGGCAGACGAAAAGTGTGTTCAAAATGTCTAGAATTGGATACTATATTCGGCCTTCAAATCATTCTTTCGGATAAGAATAAGATAAATCATCTCGTAAGTGTAGTTTTGGACAAGGAGTGTGATCAAAATGTCTAGAATCGACTACTACATTAGGCCTTCAAGTCATTCTTTCGGACAAGATAAATCATCTCGCAAGTGTACATTTGGCAGACGGAAAGTGTGATCAAAATGTCTAGAAGTGGATAATATATTCGGCCTTCAAGTCATTCTTTCGGACAAGATAAATCATCTCGTAAGCGTACATTTGGCAGACGAGGAGTGCGATCAAAATGTCTAGAATTGGATAATATATTCGGCCTTCAAGTCATTCTTTAGGACAAGAATAAGATGAATCATCTCGTAAGCGTACATTTGGCAGACGAGGAGTGTGATCAAAATGTCTAGAATTGTATACTACATTAGGCCTTCAAGTCATTCTTTCGGATAAGATAAATCATCTCGTAAGCGTATATTTGGCAGACGCAAAGTGTGATCAAAATGTCTAGAATCGAATACTACATTAGGCCTTCAAGTCATTCTTTCGGACAAGATAAATCATCTCGTAAGCGTACATTTGGCAGACGAGGAGTGTGATCAAAATGTCTAGAATTGGATACTATATTCGGCCTTCAAGTCATTCTTTCAGATAAGAATAAGATAAATCATCTCGTAAGCGTACATTCGGCAGACGAAGAATGTGATCACTCATAAGTCATCTCGCAGGCGAAATACGTTATTATCTTACCAAATCATGAATATCAAGAAAAACTTTTACACCAAATGCATATATTTTTCGACTAACTTATGCCGACAAGCAAACAAACAGAGCGGCAGAAAGTTACCTTTCCGAAACGGGAGATGGAGCGCTCGACGAGGAAGCAGACGGCGACCATGGCGGTGGTGACGGTGGCGACCGACCACGTCGGCGTCTCCGCCAGCGACCGACCCTCCCCCATTCTTCCTCTCTCCTCCCCTTCTTCCTCTTCTTCTTCTTCTTCTTACTGTGGTTGGGGGAAGCAAGCATTTGGGGATGTGGGGGGAGGGGGAGGGGCAGGGTGGGTGGGATCCGGGGGCGAGGGAACCGAGGAGATTCCTCGGCTTTTTTTTTAAAAAAAAAATAATAATAAAACTCCCTCTTGATTTTGCATGTGGGATTTGGTAGCTCATAGCTCCCCAGCGTACCGGGAGTGGTTAGTACAAATAATATATATAATAATATATATAATAATATATATATATAATAAGGGTCCGGCTACTATACTATTATACTATTATGAGTACGAATGTACGATCGCCCTTATACTCATAAATCATTTTTAATAATAGAGCGTCCGAATCGACGATCCATACCGTTAAATGTTATTTACAGCATTTAAAACTTCTAAAAATCAAATTTTATAATTTTTCGACATTATTTACCTTACGATCAGAAGGTCAAAAATTTGACAAATTTTAACGACGGGTATGAGATACTTGCTAGTTTAACGGTGTAAAAGAATCGGAATTTGTTGAATTTTTGATAGAAAATTCTATTCACTACATAGATAAAGATCAATAACTCCGATCTTGAATTGAAAGATCTGATCATCCTTTTTTAGAACGTCGTTCGATTTTAAGCGTTCATTTTATGCCCACTAGATAGACTTTATTATGATTTCGAAAAATTAAGAAATTTATTTTTTAGAAGTTTCAAATACTCTAGATCATATTTAACGGAGTGGATCGTCGATTCGGAAGCTCTATCATTGAAAACAACTTATGAGTACGATGGCTCAAATACTCATAGTAGTATAGTAGCCATGGCCTATATAATAACAATAATAAAGGGATTTTTTTTTGCATTTGCCCTACCGTTTAAAAAAAAAAAAATTACATACAATCCTACTAATTTTATAATTACAATTTTGACCATATACCCGCCACGTCAGCATCACACGAACAGAGATATAGGATGTAGAATAAGTTGAACACGACAATTCATTCACAGTGTCTAAACACAGTGAATGATTCATCGTGTTTAATAAATATACTGATTCCGCACATAAGTAATATAATACATTAGACACAGTGAATCGTTCACTGTGTCTAGACTCGATGAATCATTCACCATGTTCAACTTATTTCATTTCCACAATCCCTGCTCGCGTGATGCTGACGTGTCGCCTGCGTGGCAGAAATAGGATCAAAATTATAATTATAAAATTAGTGAGATTATTTATAAAAATACATTTTTTGAGAAGCCAAATGCAAAAAAAAAAAATTATAATAAATTAATAATGTGGGTCGAGGGGCGGGAAAAAAAAAAAAAAACAGCGGGGAGGAATGTGTGGAGGAAGCGAGAGATGCACATGGGCGTGTTTCCGACATCCTGGTAGTTTAAATTTAAATAAAATAAATAAATTGCAGTTAAAAACTAGTTGGGGAGAGTGGCTGGATTTTTAAAGCAAGTTGCTAATTTGCATCGAGGCTCCGGAAGGTATTGCGATTTCCAATTCGCCCCTCTAAATCAGCTTCTTTTTTTTTTTTTTTTGTAGAAGTAATAAATTGAAATACATCCTTTTAAATGTTAAACAAATAATTTATATATCCTTCCGCAAATTCATGCCGTAGGTATCTAGAAATGTCAACGGGTCGGATTCGGAGCGTATTTTCAAAAATTCGAACTCGAACCCGACGCCAAACCTGAGACCCGAACCTGACGGATTTTAAAAATTCATATCCAAATCCGAACCCAACCAAAAATCGGAAACCCGAACCCGAACCCTAAAATTTGAACCCAAAATTATTATTATTTTTTTCAATATTTCAAAATATATTATATTAAATCTAAATTTTTAAAATACAAATTCAAATATAACATCAAATTTTAATATATATATATTATATAATACAAAATAAATTCGGGTTCGGGTCGGGTCGGGTACAGTCAAAATCCATATCCGAATCCATATCCGTCGGATTTCTATTTTTGATATCCATATCCAAATCCATATCCATTTAGCATCGGATATATCCGTTTCATTCGGGTTTGGATTCGGATAAAATTTCGGACATCCATATCTATTGACATCTCTGAGACTTTATTTGGTTCGATAACTAAGTTTTGGAGGACAATTTTTGTTGTTTCCGAGAATAAGGAATATTCCGGTACAAGATAGAACAATTGCAAATTTGTGTTTGGATGCATTCGGGAATATTCCAGAGGATATGCTTAGTAACTTTTGGATAAAAAGTCTAGAACAATGTCTAAATATATTTTTAAAAGTAAAATAATTAGTTTATATTAGTATATTTTATATAAAATTATTTTTATATTTATGTAATAATTTAATTTAAAATAGTATATTTATTTTAGTATATACAATGATTTATTTTATGTAATAATTTATTTTATATAATTTATTTATAATATATGTAATGAATAAAGTATAATACTAACAATATCCTTATAATTTAAATTAATAATAGTATAAATTTCAATACAAATTGAAAAATATATATAATACGTGAAAAAATAATTTTTTATATATAATACTTAATATAAAATAAAATATTAAAATATAAATGATAAAGCTGAATAAAATAAATAATATATCATATTTAATTAATTTATATTATATAATAAAATTTAATTATAAATATATTATCATAAAAATAATATTTATATTAATATATTTATTTATATATCTATTTTTCTAATAAAATAAAGTGAAGAACAAAGTTGTTCTCAGTTCTCCTAAAAATAATTTTTAACGGATTGTTCCAGAATAAACCAAAACAACTCCGTTTTAATCAGAACAATCCGTTCTCCCTAATTCTGTTCGCGTTTGGCTAGAAGTTAAAGAATATTCCATTCTGTTCTGAAATATCTCTCATGCCAAACGCGCCCTAAAATATGACAGTCGCATAGATAATCGCAGTGGCTCCCGCCAATCATATTTGGTTTTAAAATTTATATATTTAATTATAATTTTTAAAAAATATTTTATTATATCTTAAAAAAAATTTAATTGGTTGAAATATAGGTAGCGCGCTGTGATTGTCACAAACAAGACTTTTTCGTGTGGAGTAAAACGCAGACTCCTGCGGCAAAGCGATCTGTACTGTGCATCTAAAAATATTACTAGTCACACGTACTTTTGACTTTTTCAGTCTTAAATTTAGAATAACTTTTAAATACGATCAGTATAGTTTCGCACTTTCTCGCTTTAGTACTCTATGATTTTAAATTATATCAAAGTTAAGGCGCGTTTGGTTAGAAGTTGGAATCGGAATCAGAATCGGAATTGAAATAAGCTGGAATCGGAATCGAAATGACTCATTACCTAATTTTGTTTGATTCGTTACCTGAATCAGAACTGGAATAAATCATTCCCATTGTCGGTGTTTGGTTAAGGTAGATATAAAAAATATAATCAAATTAATATACTAAATTTATCTTTATAATAAATTAATTTAAATTCAAACTGAAAATTAAATATTACAAATTTATATCAAAATTTTGAAATAATGTCAAAATTTTAAATCTATTTTTTTAAAAAAAAATTAAACTTTGAAATTGAGTGGATAATTCAAAATATAAAATTAAATTTCGATTTATTCAAATTCAAACTTAAAATTACAAATTTTAATTTTAATTTGAATCCATAAATTTAATTTAAATTTTAAATAAAAATTTGAATAAAATTTTATATAAATTAAATTTTAATTTAAATTCAAATTTATAAATTAGACTCAAAATACTTGATTAAATTTTAATTTTTAATACAAATTCAAATTTAAAATTAATTTCTAAATTTAAACTATATTTTAATTAAAAAAATTGAAAAGGTAAATTTAATTCGAATAAATATTCATTCAGTCCGGATTCAACTTCAACGATCGGAAAAAGTGCCCTAGCGACTCTCTCTCTCTCTCTCTCTCTCTCTCTCAATAGCTTCTATCAAAAATCATCTAAAATTTAAATAAATAACAACAGAAAATTCATAAAACCAACAAAGAAGAGATTTGAGAATGATTAAAATCTCGAAATAAATTATTAATTAATCATTTTAAAACAAATTAGGAAAAACCAGACAGGGCAGTGATCAGTTGGTAAAATACTAAAATGAACATCGATAACAGATTTTCTCGATAAAATAAAAACAAAACCACATAACACCATCAATGCAGAAACCCATTTAAAAGCCAAATTTGCTAATCTTTCTATTATTCATTTTTTTTCTGGGTCAGAAGCTAATCTTGCTACATTTGACAACGTAATCTGACAACTAAGAAGATATTTGCTACATTTCAAAACATAACAGCATATTGAACATTTTCGCACTGGTGAAAAATTACAACAACAAATAATCAAAGCATACCGCGTGTTTTGTAGCTAATACAGTACAAAGTTGAGCTATTAACGACCGATAAAGAGCTCCAGTTATCCTGGAAATTTTGATTCCATTTTGCGGAAACATTTCGGCATGTCTAAAAAGCACGACAGCTTGGGAAATATACCTGCTCCAGTTGAGATTACGCGTCTAAACGGCTCCAATATCGGCAATTATATACAACAAACACCGGCCCAAATCAAAACATTCTAGGCCTCGCCATCAATCCTCATCCTCCGTCTCCTCATCATCCCCGTTCGCTTCTCGATTCCTCCAGCCCTCCTCGATGTTATCCCGATCCTCTTCAGTCTCCTCGCTGTCCTCTTCTTCTTCCTCGTACACTTCTTTGCTCGCCCACTGCTTCTTCGCATTCCCGATACTAGAATTAGTAGCAGCGGCAGCAGCTGTAGGGGGAACCAAATTAGGTGCTTTCCGAACAATTTTAGCCGGTGGCGCCTTCTGCAAAACTGGGTTATGTTTCCTCTTAGGGTTAGGGGTCTTTGCGGCACCAGATTCGGCTTCGTCGGTGGTATGGGGGGTGTTCTTGCCGATGTTTTCATCTGAATTGTGGTTCGGGTGCTCACGTCTTAGATGAAGGTTGAGTTTGTACTCGTGAATATAAGCTTTTCCACAGCCGTCGTAAGGGCAAGCGTACGGGCGGTCGGAGGTGGCAGAAGCATAATTTGGTGCAGGGGTTTTCGGGGTGGTGTGGACTTTCTCTGCTGGCGGAGTATGCTTAGGTGCATCAATGGCTGCGTTCTGAAAAATGATAGAGATGGACACACACACACACACAAAAAAAAGGAAAGATTTATTATTAACACATCGCTGTAGAACTTTGCAACCAGTAAATTGGCAGTGAAAATAGCAAGTTTGTGGCCTCATTTGCCACCCTTTTTTTTTTTCTTTTTCTTTTTCTGACTCAAAATCTGTGGTGGTTGATTGTTTACACCCTATACACATCTATAGGATTTCTTTGGCAACAGAAAACAAACAGCAGTAATCAGCAATAACAATAACCAATTATATGTAATTTAAGTTTCAAGAAACAAAAATAAGAGAAGCCAGTACCAAATGATGTTGCCTATCAAATTCATAAAGTTATATCTCAGTGACTTCCGAATGTTTTCAAGAAAAAAAATTTGACTGCATATTTATCAACACGTCCATACTGAAGATAAAAGCAACTGGACAGTTTTTGAGTTTCAATAGGTTACCAATCGGAAGAGACAAAAGAAGAAAAGGTGAGTAAGAGCAATCTTACCTTTTCATGTTGGGTCTTGATGTGAGTTCTCAATTTGCATTCATTTGTATATCTTTTCCCACATTCTGGGTAAGGACAAACATGATAGTTCTCCAATGAATGTGTTTTCATGTGGGCTCTTAAGTTAAAATCCAATGAGAAAGCCTGCAATTTAGAGATTCCAGATCATCAATTCTTTTTTTTTTCTTTTTCTTTTTTTTTGAAGGTTAAGTCATCGATTCACGCAATTATATAATCAACCCATTCACCTGGACCTAGAGAGGAACTCAGGTTAGCATTCCAACAATCACAAAGATGAGAAAGAATGATTTATGATATTCGGGGGAAAAAAAAACCAAGTAATAAGAAGATGAACTTTCTTCTTGTTCGTCTTGATGAGACAGTCCCTCCATTAATTTTACGGTTGATAACAAACTTAGTCCTTGAAGTTTGACACTACTTAAAAACGGCCTTGGTGCTTCAGTTCTAACAATTTAGTGCCTCAAGTTGTCCCCTATAACAATTTAGTTCTCTAACATTTTATTTGAAAAAGGACAACATGCCGGTGGTATCATCATCAGAGCTCGTTGCCATGTCAGCTTTTTAGAGGGTTCAATCTCAACATTGATAATGATGTGGTATTTTTCTGGAGGTAGATCAATGGGAGGACTTAAGCTATTACGTAGTAAAACTTCAGCTATTAAACTGATACAGTTAAACTTTAGTGTTTGGTAACAGAATAATGTTTGAAGGGACAAATATTCTTATTCTTGGAATAACTCAACATTCTAGAATAGAGAGAGGAATAAAAGGAATTTTGTGTTTAGTTCGATGTATCCTTATTCCCTAGGAAAACCAAAATTATGTTTGGTTATTTTCTTAAGAATAGTAGAGAAGAGTGGAAAAAGTGCGGTATGGAGAATGAGGCGACAGGGTGGATGAAAGTGGGGTAAAGTGTAGTGTGGACTGTGGAGAACAAGACGAAGGATAAACTGGAGAATAGCCTAATTCCAAGGGTGAGAAGGAATAGTTGTTAACGGTTGAAAAGAATAAATTATTCCTGTCAAATTTTACTGTTATTGGCAGAATAGACGGGATAAACTGTCTTATTCTCTGGATATTCTTTTCTAAAACAGGGCCTGAGGACATATATGGAGCTATGATCAAACTTTACAAAATAATTTAGTTCAACCATTTCTCAGTAGGATGATCACCCTCTTCCAAAAGATGTGATGGCTTATTTCATTACATTGTTCGATAAAATCAATTTGATGGCAAACACAGAAACAGGAAGTTGCAACAATTTCTGAAAGGTACAGTAGCAACTATGTATAATAACTGTATGAAAAAAATAAAAGAACTTAAAAATAGTTACCAAAAAAATAGTTACCAAAAAAGGCAAGATAATCACCTTACCACAGCCTTCATGAGGGCAAACAAAATCCCTTTCTCCTGTGTGTATAAGAAAATGTCTCTTCAACTTCGAACTGTCCAAAAATTTCTGCAAAATATAGAAATGTTTCTTACTTTGACACAAACAGTAAGTGGTCCAATGATATTCATGCTAAAGCATCCAACAAATATCATATATTAATTTTGATCAACAAAGAAACGTATGCATAAGAAGAGAAAAAGAAATGTGCTAATATCCTGTATAGAATCAAGTAGCACTAAAGGCTACAAAAGGAGACTAAAGGTGCTTTACTTATTCATTTGACATGAAATACGAATCGTGATCTTCTACATACAGAAAAAGAAGATGATATCAACTTAGAGGAAATAAATAGAGTAACAAAAGTGTGCGCCTTCAATTCTAAGAGTTAGTGCTCGTATCTTACCAGATACAACAAGGATCTAAATGGATTTTTAATCATAATTAATAACTCAGGAGATGACTTCGTTCAACGGAAATGCTGGATAGAGAATAACGTACAACGTACATAAAAACACGAAAAATTGAGAGAAGGATTAACGACTTGTTTCTCTAAACTGGAACTTCTCTAAACATGCTGTTTTGTGTGCGGTGTTTGAAAAAATAATAACAGTTCTACTGGTGCTTCTATTTTTGGCTTAGAAGCATTTCAGCTCAGACCGCATAAAAATCTCCAGACTTTCTGTTTGACAAACGCCTGCAGCTGCTTCAAGATTAGAGAAGTTATCCCATAAGGCAAGCGAGCCAAGAACTTACAAACAGAGCACGCACACACGTTGACGTCAGTTTAATAGATTCCTACCAATGCACTGCAATATGAAGAACATCGTAACTCTATGAATCACCTTTCCACAGCCCTCGAAGTGGCAAACATGCTGCTTCTCTCCATGGATGTGAGCATGTTTTCTTAAAGCCCCTACATCGATGAAAGTCTTACCACAACCTTCATAGCTGCAGAGGAAAAGAACCTCAGTCGTTGGTTCCGGTTTCAGCTCTTCAACTTTTGGCTCCTCAGCTTTTTCTTCCAGAGCTTTCAACTTATCCTCTATACAAAAATCATATGAAAAACAAATAAGATACAATACATACAAGAGCAAAGAAAATGAATGACTAGGATAATACAATAACTATTAGATGGTATGCCCTTTTATGAACTACCTGAAATTGAGAATGACAATACTCCCTCTCTTTCATAAAAAGAATGAAGGCAGCAACGCGCTACAGCAGGCTTGACTCAGGCATAAAGAAAAGAGAGGTTTAATATCCAATGAGCCTGCACACTAACCTAAGAATAGTTTCCAAAACATAAACAGAAACAAAGGACCTCCTCACCCATGATTTCCAGTGTATCTGAACGATGCCATTTTCAAATGCTTCAACTCATAAACTATATATCTCATGAAAGACAATTCCGGGCTCGCATTCCCTTGCTAGCCTTAATTATAGCAATGCTACATCTGATTCTTTTTAATTGCTACTAACAGGAAAATGTAGATATACACTATATCTATAATCTATAAATCTATAAATCTATAAACATATATTATTTCCCAATAATTTTGCTGACGTGACGCAACATCCTTGCTTTGAGAGTTTTTTTTTCACATTTAGATGGCTTGCTTACCCTCTCTCTCTATGTAACCCCAGTGTCCCCCGTCTTCTCTTCCCCTCCCTGTGTCACTTCGTCTTCCTCCTCTCTATAACTCCTCATTCTTCTCCACAGCCACCATATCCTCTTTTTCTCTCTATATAACTCATGTGTCCTCCCGTCTTCCCTTCTTCCTTTCTTCTCCCCGCGTCCCTCCGTCTTCCCCCCTTTCTATAACTCCCCATTCTTCCCTAACCACTATGAGTCTTGGCAAAAAAGACACCCCACATCATTTTTAATCCAAACCCTTAAAATCTTCAATCGAACGATCGACATAAACCGATTATTTCCTCATCAATCAATACATATAATAAAAGGGCAACCTTAAAGTGCCACGCGTCGCCTTCCCAGCAACCCCCCCTCCTGCTCAGTTCCGACGGAGGGGCGGGCTCTCTCTCTCTCTCTCTCTCTCTCTCTCTCTCCCTCTCTGCTCTCTCTCTCTCTCTCTCTCTCTGCTCGTGTGCCCGCGCGAGAAGGGACTCGCGCACATGGCGAGTTGGGCTCTCTCTCTCTCTCTCTGCTCGCGTGTCCCCGTGAGAGGGGACCGCGCACATGGCATCCCCCCCCTGGGCTTTGTCTCCCTCTCTCTCTCTCCCCATCTCTGCCTCATCCCCCTCTCCCCTCTGGCTCTCTCTCTCTCTCCCCCCTCTCCTCCTTCCACACCCCGCCGCTCCCCTCTCTCCTCCTCTTCCGGCGCGCGCAGCGACTGGCGGCGCCCCCGCAATATATCCAATGGTCTGAGATCATGCGAGACTTTGTTTTGGCACTTTTTCCACACGCTCTTTATAAACCCTCTTTTCTTTATCTTCATCAACTCCCTCTTTTTAGGATTTCTGCCTCTTCTGTACCCCCGCGAAGCATATTCAAGCGGCATCAATGGAATGATCCTCCTTCAGATCGGCAGAGGGCCCTGTAGGGCCGAAAGAGGCGACTTCATTTGCTTCGTGAAGTGGCCGGAAGTGATAGTGATCCAGTGCAGAGTAGGATTTCAGAGCAGAGGTTGAAGTTGGCTCTCAGCCACTCCTTGAACCCAGTTCATCAAGACCCTTGATAGAAGCCTTGCTAACTACTAATTTTTTATTTATTTTGTTTTAGAGATTTTGTTAATATAATCGTCTCATCTCTATTGAATTATTAGCAGTATTTATCCATCACTAATCTCTCTCTCTACGAATGCTCAAGAAGTTTTGGCAAATCTCGCCCACGGTTCAAAATCGCCTCGAATTGGTAGGGTTTCGCATTATTTTCTATTGATTTCGTCTTTGATCAATCTAATTTTCAACTCTATAGATCAGATTCTTGAGGTGGGGAACAAGGCATCAAATGTCGTTGGGGAGGTTCTTCACAAGTATTTTCGTCAGAGGTTCAACATCATCGGCAAGGAGGATCTCAGCCTTTGGTACCCTTATTGCTCCTCTCTACAAGGGAGAACCCGTAAATTTCGGACATATCCTGTGATTTATTTGCATGTACAATTGTTTACGTTATTCATGTTTCCTGTATACTGTTTAATTCTAAAGATTTTATATCTTGCTTCTTGACTTTGAGTTTAATTGTATAGATTGTTGAGTGAATACAGATAAAAAATTATTTTTTAGTAGTTTTTTACCAATTCTTGCGAACTATTTAAACTAATGTTCTTCATTTCATATTTAGAGTATCATTTTCTATGTATTTGATGAACTGTATATTTTAGACTTATTTCTCCAAAATATTATCGATGATCAACAATGACTAAAAAAATAATTGTTTTGATAATATCTATCCGCCGCATCGTGCGGTTAACTACACTAGTACTCCAATATAAGGGCCAATGTCAATAATTAGAAATAACTTGAAGAGATCAAAATTTCTTCCAAATAAAATAACTCACAATCAGTATGCATAATGCCAATTGCACCCTCACAAACAAGATAAAAGCGCCCAAATTCACAATGCTCCACACCAATAAGAGTACTTCCCATGATCTATATGCTTAAAAAAAAAGAAAAAAAGGAAAAGAATATTCCTCACCTAAAAGCAAACCACACAATTAGAGCGATCGTATTGAACTAGAACATTTATTTTATGAAGAGAAAAAGGTGCATATACATTAAGTTCCACATTAATAGGGCCATATCATTATCGGTTAGGGTGGCAATCAGCTCATAGGTCCACTTCTACGTCCTCACAGAAAGATGTATTACTAATATCAACTACCATACCTTATTCGTCAATTAACCGATAGTATAACATTCTCACAAAGAAAAAAGGCTCAAAAATCCAAGATTAGATTAACTGAAGATAATTTACCAACATATCCATTCACACAAAAAAACAATCCCATAAATGTATACATATATATTAAAAAAGAGTACTGCTGATTGGTACATAAAAAGAAAGATAATAATAAATAACAAACGTGAATAGAATAACCCAAATTTCATAATAACCCAGATTCCAAGTAAAGAATAGATTCTAGCCTCCTTAGTTGAGAAGTAATTAGCTACCTCTAACCCACTTCAAAAGTGAGCATTTCCCACCGGTTGCAACGAGCTCCTGCGGAATCCTAGATCAAACACCCAAAAAACAACTATTAAACCATATATTATCAAATCTAAGCACGCAATGGAGCAATTAACAACACCAAAATCCTAGAAACTCCCAAGATCACAGATTCACATAAATCTAGACAAAAAAAAAAAAAACAAATAATAGACATAATTATCAAGTCTTCGCACATAACGGAGTAATCGACTCTCCAAAAACCTAGAAACTCCCAAGGACGCCGATTCACATGAAACTACACAATCAATCCGACAAGAAAACGAGTTATAGGGAAACAAGATATGGGGTCTACAATGAGAGTGTTTAGGGTATCAAACACACAAAAAACAACTTATAAACATACAATTATCAAATCTTAGCAGTTAATGTAGTAATCGACAACGCCAAAACCCTAGAAACTCCAAGACTGACACAATACAACACCACAAAAACAACTAACAAAAATGATATTATTAAATATAAGCACGTAATGGAGCAATTGACAACACCAAAACCCTAGAAACTCCAAGATAACCGATTCACGCAATACAACACCAAAAAACAACTAATAAAAATATTGTTACCAAGACTGCGCACCCCATGGAGCCATCAATGACAACGAAACCCTAGAAACTCCACGATCACCAATTCACATTAAAAATCCAACTAAGAAACACAAAATTCTCAAATCTAAAAGCGTAATGGAGCAACCGACGCCACCAAAACCCTAGAAACTCCCAATAACACCGACTGACACAATACTACACCCCAAAAACAACTAATAATGGAACAATTAGCAACACAAAACCCTATAAACTCTAAGATCACCGATTAACACAACACTAGACCAAAAAACAACTAATAAAAAATATTGTTACCAAAACTGCGCACCCCATGGAGCAATCGACGACAACGAAACACTAGAAACTGCACGATCACCAATTCACATTAAAAAACCAACTAAGAAAAACAAAATTCTCAAACCTAAGCGCGTAATGGAGCAACCGACCGACGCCACCAAAACCCTAGAAACTCCCAAGATCACCGACTGACACAATACTACACCCCAAAAACAACTAATAATGGAGCAATTGACAACACCAAAACCCTAGAAACTCTTTTAAAGTCACCGATTCACACAATACTAGACCAAAAAACAACTAATAAAAAATATTGTTACCAAAACTGCGCACCCCATGGAGCAATCAACGACAACGAAACACTAGAAACTCCACGATCACCAATTCACATTAAAACCCAACTAAGAAACACAAAATTCTCAAATCTAAGCGCGTAACGGAGCAATCGACGCCACCAAAACCCTAGAAACTCCCAAGAACACCGATTAACGTGAAACCACACGATCGATTCGAAGAAGAGTGGGAGAGGGAGGAAGAGGGAGGAGACGCACCACTCTTTGCACCATCGGACGGCGGGGGTGCGATCTCTGATGGCGGGGCGCCTCTCGAACGGGTAGTGATGCGCCTGGAACTCCATCGGACGGTGGAAGCGACCGCTCGATCCGGGTTCTTCGATCGATCTCTCGATCCCCCCCCTCGGAGAGCGGCGTAATTGGGTGGGGAGAGAGAGGTGAGGGGTTGATGAATGTTTCTTTGGAGGAGGAGTGATCGGGCCCGAACGGGGAAGCACTTCTACTGCTTATGTTTACGGTTAATTTCATACAGGGCCCTACAAAACATATAATTTATAAATATATCCCTTCAATTTTTATATATTATTTTAACAAAAATCATAATATTTTCAAATACGTCCCTCTGATTTGTTACCGTTAAAATACTATTTATTTTATAAGTGAAATAACTTTTTCTCTATCACAAATATATCCCTCCAAATAGTTCCAACTATTAAATAAAGAGGGATAAAAAGATTAATTCACCTGATTAATTATTTAGGGTTAAGTATTTTATCTATAATTAACTAATTTTTTCTAACGAATTTTAACGGCAGTGACATATTTGAAAATATCAGGACTTTTACAGGGACAATATATGAAAGTTAAACTTTATGAAAAAGTATTTGTAATTCGCTATATTTTTAGAGACCTATATGAAATTAATTCTATATTTTATTCTGGGAAGTGGGAATGGTTTGGTTTGTTTAGAAATTTTTGCTGTTGCTGTTTCTCGCTTCTGATTTTGCTCCTTGGGAATTCTAGGGACAAAACTTTGGTGGACGTAGTCCCCGAACATAATATTTTAGGGATTCTCCGGATCGGCGTAATGTGGCAAGCCGAGCTTATCTCAGCCGCCCAACAAAAATAATTTTTTAAATATTTTAATCTAGTAAAAATAATAAATTTTTTGGGCGGTCGAGATAGGTACAGGTTGCCACATAGCGCCGATCCGGACAATCTCCAAACTAGTGTCCACCAAATTTTTGTCCCAATTGGGCTGCTTCCACTTCTCTCTTCCCATTAGGGTTGTTTGGTTTCCAAAAAAGTGTAAAAAAAAATTGGCTAAATTAAAAAAAATTATAAAATCTATTTTGTATTTTTTTCTCCGACTTTTAAAAAATTATATTTTATTTCCTTCAAATTTCAAAAATATTTTCATGACGGTACATTTTTAATGAAAGAGGACAAAATTATTAAATTACCTTTATTTCTTCTATAAGAAAAAATAAATTTTTTTTTTTTTTTTGAGAGAGATAGGTAGCACGCTACCTGTTTCGTTTATTTTATTTAGAAATAAACTTAGCTGGAAATGTGAATCAACTAGGATTCGAACTTGGGTCTCGGGCACCAACTACCAAGCCCTTTGCCACTTGCTCTAGAGACGGTCCGTATATTTTTTGTAATTTTGAAGGGCATTTTCAATATGGATTATAAAAAATGGACGAAATAGTGATGCAACTCTGACAGAGGGAAAATAAATACAACAATTTGAAATGTTAAGAGGATAAAATATAAATTTTTGAAAGTTATGTACGAAAAGTAAAAATAGAATATTCATAAAGAAATTTTTTGTAATTTAGCCAAAAAAATTATAGAAAATCTCTTTCTTAATTTTCTGTCTGTTTGGTTTCAAACAAAATTAGTTTTTTTGAAAAGCTTATTTCCAAAGTTTATTGAAAACTAGTATTCATCATGTTTAGACACGGTGAATGGTTCACCATGTTTAAGCTAAACTACACTGCAGGATTATTTGAGTTCTTCTGCATTGCGGAGCTTGGCTATTGTTCAGTCTGTCCAAACATAGTGAATGATTTATCATGTTTAAGTACGGTGAATTATTCATCGTGTTCAATTTAATCCCCTACAGCCGCTGACGTGATGCTTATATGGCGCTTGCGTGGTGGAGATATGGCAAATTTTGCAATTATAAATTTTGTAGGGCTATTTATAAAAAAAAATTTAAGAGATGACTAAATGCAAAAACAAATCCTTACATAAATATTATCTCTCTCGAAAAGCACAGCTGATAAGTCACAAGTGCATGTACTTTTTTTCAAAAATACAAATCCTCAACTAATCTAACAGTGCAACCTGTTTTAGACAAGTATAATAGTCAAAGGCTTTGGTAAGATTAAGTGCCCACTTTCTACATGTGAAGGCCTTGATAAGCACTCCCTTACTCGCCTTTATAGGGTGAAAGGCATTTTGGCCGGATTGAAAAAATTTAAGTTAAATTTGCAAAATAAAAAAAAAAAATTGGCTTACTTTTGCAAATAAAAAAAAAAAGCAATGTGAATTATGCATACAAAAAGGTCTTAGAATTTAAAAGGTCAAATAGTTGAATTAAAATAAACCAAATTCAAACAATAAATTACACTTTGCCTATCAAAATATGAGTCGCGTGACACATTGGTCCCCAAATTTTCATTTATAGCAATCTTTCGGCCAAAATTTTAAATTATTATAATTAAGTCTTACAACTCAATTTAATTTATTAAATATTAATATATTGATGATTTGAAAGTGATATAATATTTTAATAATTGCTACGTCATTAATTATAATATTGTTACATTACTTTTACATTGCGACACGCTGGAATTTAACCGCAATAATTTAGAAAGTTCAAATAAAAAATTACTAATAAATTAAAGGGCTCTTTTGCATTTAGCTTCCTTAGAATTTTTTTTTTAACAAATAGTCCCTCAAATTTATATTTGCAAGATTGACCCTATTTCCGCGACGCAAGCGCCACATGAGCGCGGTGGATGTCCAGGTTAAATTAAATACGATGAATAATTCACCATGTCTGGACATAGTGAATGATTTACTGTGTTTATTGTATTATATACTTCGGTAATTTTTATAAGTTTAAGATGAACATGATGAATCATTCATCTGAATAGTTCACCGCGTTCAACTTACCCCACACTTGGTGTCAATCTTACAAATATAAATTTTATGGGACTATCTGTGAAATTTTTTTTTTTTCTGAGGGAGCTAAATGCAGAAAAAGTCCTAAATTAAACTTTTGAGGACTAATTTCACATCCGTCATAGTTTGAGGATCAAGAGTGTAATTTACCCAAGTTCAAATAAGAACCTTACTTCTTCTTTTTTTTTTTTTTTTTTTTTTTCCTGTCGCATCAAATTTGTAGAATCCGATATATTTATTTTTTCCCCAACGTTTCAATTTTAATTCCAAAATTAATTGCATAATAATAATAATCCCGCGCTCATTCGAAGTGGAAAAGAGAAAAGAGCGAGTCGAAACCCATTTTTTCCCGCCTCTTCGATCCTCTCCGTGGGGGCGATCGATCCCCAATCCCCCGTCTCTCCCCTCTCAGATTCCGCGCCTCGATCGATCGCTTCGTCCCCGATCCCTTCCGCATTGCGGCGATGTGAAAATCGTAAGGTTTATTCCGAATCATTGGCTCCTGAATCTTCTATTTACTCGGTTTTACTGTCGAATCCTTCGTTTTCTCGCTCGAAATCGCCCTTTTTGGTGTCATCTGCGATGAAAACGATGGTTTCGAGCTCCTAGAGTGAATATGGGATGAACTGTTTGTGGAAATGCCTATATAATGCGTATGCTTTTAGGTTAATTACTATTAGACAAAATTTTGAAGGCATTATGGTCGGATTTGTATAGATTCGGCCATATGATAATGATTTTTGGGATTATGTGAACATTGGATGAGAAGATCTTTTGATTGGCACCTAACATTTCAGTCCCATTTCATGTAGTGTATAGTCGACAATACAGAGCCGTCAGAGCGTTTGGTTTAGAAATTCGTTCCAGTAAACTAGGGTTTATAAAGTGCATTGCTTGTTGAAGGTAGCTTTTCTCCGAATACACTGTTGAATTCTTTTATTACACCTTGTAACATTGGTGCATTCCTTTCTCTTGTTTGGATTTTAAGAGAGTAGTAAAAAAACTGACCCTAACTGTTGGTGAAATAGTATTAATCCAACCTGCATAGACCAGCTAACGTATTAGAGTTAGCATCTTGACAAAGAGCGCAAGTTATGGATACTAAACATCACAGCTCTTATATATCCGAATGTTTTGCCATCATCTTGTGTTGTTGGACTACTATAGGTGTGACGAAGCATCTCCCTTTAAGTCCAATTTGCTTTTTAGGTGCAAATGCAATTTTTTTTTAGGTAGAGAAATTTCCCATTAAATTAAATAAAGATATAAAGTATGAAGATACACAAGATGTGGATCAAGAAAGAGAAGGCGCATTTGCAGTTGTCAACAGTCTCCAAATACTCATCCACGTTAGGTCATCGAAACTTCATAATTCAACTAACTGTTGTTGTCACTGCATACAACATTGTCTTCCATTTTTAGGAAAAAAGAAACATACAGGGCATTACTTTACAAAGTGTGTTAATTATGCCTGCTAGTTTGAATGGTCAAGTTTTCTTGAATGAATGCTACTTCTTGCTAATCATGAGGTTGTTTTTAAATTTTTATTAGGCTTTATATCGGCAAGGACTATGTAGATATTGGTAATTTAATATTGCTTATGTGTTGTAAAATTAAACTGTGTCTGATCTAGAATGAAAATTTCTTTTATGCAGGTCTTTCTGCCGTATCCTTGCTAGTCCTTGCTAGTAAGTTATTTCTGGCAAGTAATATTTGAAGCCTGTGAATTTGTCAACAGTGATGACTAACGAAGTATTATCAATGTATGTTTATTAATGCATAAATCGTCATATATTGCATTAACTTCTAAATTCTTGGTTTCCTTTTCTTTTGAAATTCTTGTCATTTTTCTATTTTTCCTTTTTGTTTCTATTTTTGGATGCACAGCAGAAGCAAGTTAAATTTGGGATCTTCTTGTGGTACTAAACTTCCTAAGACCAACTGGCAGCATCACGCAGCTGCTTTCGAAGATTTATCTTGTCAAGGAAAATATTTGAGTTCGGGCTTTCTGTTCTCCTTACCATCTCAGAAACCTTGTGCAGAAGAAAGGGCTGAAGGAGTGAGTTCAACAAGGTATATCGACGTTGAAGGACCTAATCCTCATGTTTGTTTGAAAATTTAATCTCACCCCTGATAATTCCCGAATAAACTAACAAGCTTTCATGCACTTGCTGGAGAGGATGTGGTGGAAGGTCCTTGCATGGTGTGTTTTGCAATTCATCCAGTAGAAAATTTGCTTGGAAGGATTCAAAAAGATCAGATAATATGGTCCTCTCATGAATCAGGAAAAACACTAGTTCTACATCATGCATTGTGGACACAACTGGATTGACCAGTCATCCATGATCTTAAATATGCCTTTTGTGACTAGAGTTACTGTAAATGCACGTAAATTTGGCACTTGTTTTGGACTAAGAAGCAATCACAATATAACCTGAAAAACTTTACTAGTAATTTTTATATTTTCATTTTTAAATCCATTTTTCTGAATCTAAATACATTTCTAGCAAACAAACAACAGAAAAATTATAAATTAATATTCCTAGCAAATGGCTGGTGTCTCAATCTGTAAGAGAATATTGCTAAGCAGTAGCTTGACTTTGTCCTCAATTGTCTCCAATAATCTGATATTTTGAGATTTTCAGGTGTGTCATGTTTCATAATAATAGTATGATTCAACCTTTATAAGGTCCTTTTCCTTGTCTAATATCAGAAATTACTTGCATATGCTTTTTCAGACATGTTGCTTGTAAAATTCAAGGACCTGAAAGACTGCAAGATGCACAAATTCCAAAGGTATGCTAATTTAGAGTGCAAATCTTTGACAAATGGCACATCACTAACTCAAATTCTCCACTAGTATTTATCTTGTTCTTTTTACTTCAAAATCTTGTTATTTTTACTTCAAAATCTTGAGAACTAATCTTTTCTTGAGTCAAGTGCAATTGTCATATTTCTTATTTATGCACATGACTATTTTCTGACCACCCTTTTGTTAAGATGATAATTCTATTGATGTGACATTGCATTTAACCGAACACAATCCACAACCCTTTTGGTAGGCTTGGCATGCTCTCTGCAATACTCATGCGGCAGGTAAGAATTATTTAAGGCCTGGATTAACTGCTCCTCTCCAGCGGAACCACAGTGCAGATAATGCTCAGATTCATCTTGGAAGTTTGCCTGATAATTGCGGAAATTCTAACAATCTCCCAAGATCAGGAGTTTTTTGTCGAGAACAGCATTTGACGACAAATAATGACACCAATACAAAGGTTTATTTAGGTTCAAACATGATGCAACCAGCTCCCATTAGAACATCAACTACGGGCAACTCTTTTATTATTGGTAATGAAAACCATCAGGTTAATGACGATGCATTAGTTCATGATAATTTTCAAGATGCCATGGATGATGATGCGATTTTAGAGGTAGGAGTTTAATTTTGATGTTATTTTGTCTCTTTTTGACCTAGCTTGGAATAACTTCTCTACTCTGAGAAGTGTCTGGGGCTTTTGCTATGGTAGGAAGCAGCAATGTGCTTTCCGACCCCAAAAGCAGAACTTCAATTTGAAACTTCTGCTTTTGCTGCAAAGTGAAGCTGTCAGCAGGATTTTATGTGTTAAATACAAATTTAGCGCCTGAAGTGTGACAGTTCAGTTTCTTCCTCACAGTTTCAATTTCTGCAATTTAATCTGTGGAGTTTGATTTCGATTCAATTTCAATTTGATCCCCAGAGTTTCAACAACCAACTTCTTCTTTGAAATTTGATCTTCTATCAAGTTTTGTACCAAGTTTCTGAACTTTTAACAAAGTGAAGTCTAAAAATGAGCTGACTCTTTTCTAAACTTAAGCTAATCGAAAGACTGAACTTGTGATGTAAAGAACTCAAGGACCAAATTGTTACAATAAAATTGAAATTGAGGTCGAATTCAGGGGCCATACTTTTAATTAACCCGGGTTTAAATGAAAAGCTGATAGTGCTTCTTTCAATAGCTTTATCTCTTAAATTACTTCTGCAGAAGCTCCAGACATCTTGAACAGGCCCTAAGTTCAGCTCTTTTTGCTCTAAAAATTTGATTTTAGACCAATTATTGAGTTTCACGAGTTGAGTTTTTTATGTTAGAATATTGATGTTGACCAAATAGTCATGGAACATTATCAAGCCACTTGCACACCAGAAGGATCAGTGTCTAAAGGTTGTAGAAATACACCTTTTACTCCAGTTGATCATAGAAGTAATATCATGCTTCATGAAGAAGACAATTTGCCTGCGGAACTATGTGAAATATGTGTTCATGGCTTGAAGGTAAGCCTTCTCATTATACGCGTATATTCACTACTCATTTTGCCTTCCATATATACAATATGTACATACGTATATATTTGTTTTTGTTTACTATGAAACATTTTGCACAATGATAATGATCCAGTCTTAAATTATGCAGCTGGCTTTTTGTTCAGAGGCTGCAGCTCATTTACAAGAGCTGAAGGATCGGTTAATTGCTGTATCGAATGAACTTCTGGATAATGCTGCTGATCTTAGCCCTCAACATTCTGAAAATCTTCGTCAAGAGCGGTTTGTCCTTAAGGCCAATATATGTTCTGCTTTCTGTTGCTTCTGCTTTCTGCAGCAGGGAAGCTGAAGGCGGGGGAAACTGCCAGTTAGATATCTCTTCTTGTTTGGTCGTAGTAAGTTATTCTGTGCCTCTTTTTTTCCCCACCAGGTTGCAACTAAATAAGAAGATTCAGCAACTTGAGAAATATATGCAAAGGTCCACACAGGATGATGAAAGACAAAGATCACATTCAATGGCCTCGACAACTGCCACACAGGGACTCCAACCAATGACCCCAGTTAGCACTTTCACAACAAGCACTTATGCTGTGGATCCTGATAGAATTAGATCCAATGTTCATATAGGAAGTGAGTCAGGATATGGTGGGACTTGGAACTCGCCTATGCCATTTTCGTATACAGATAATTTAGGTGTTCCATCAGCTCCTGTAGAAAGAGAAGTATTCACTCCAAAGCTCATCGATGTTAAGTACATAGAAGGATCAAGTGACAAAAGGTGGAAGAGTATGGATTTTCCATGGACCAAGAAACTCGAGGTACTATGCTAAACAATGTATTTTTTTTTCTTTCCTTTTTCGTCTACTTTCTTTCCTTTTGGTATTTTTGAACTTATTGGTAGTGTTCGTTACTTTCTGCGTAGGCTAATAACAGGAAAGTGTTTGGTAACCACTCCTTTCGCCCCAATCAAAGAGAGGTGATTAATGCAACAATGAGTGGATATGATGTTTTTGTTTTGATGCCTACTGGTGGTGGAAAGAGCCTGACATACCAGGTAAACCTTTTGCACTTGACATTACCTATCTGTGGGTTTCTGATGGATTCTCCCATTAGATATGTTGCTTAGTATTGTCACCTTTTACACCTTGCTTTCATGAGGTTTAATTTATGAGGTTATGACAAGGCAACATGATAGCTCCTAATGTTTGTCTTAACCTCTCTGTAAAATTAAAATGATGCATACCATTTTATGGGAATTTTACATATATATTCCCACAAGACCATCTATTTGCAAATATACCCCTCTGAAATCTATATTCTTTATTTAGCCTTGAATAAATGCGCTTTGGTTATCCAATATTCCAATTCATGGTGAAGTTGGTCGGGTTGGAAAAAGATCTCCAAAGAGGAATATTATCGAGTGCAGTGCTATATATGTAAGAAGCTATATCACCGAAGGGCATACATGAAAATGTAGGACATAAATATGTAAATAGATGATTATTCAGTCCAATAGTGTAAATATATGTTTCTTTTTAACGGTTACTGCAATTATTTATACTAAAGATTAGTTTTCTCTTTCCTGCAAAAGCCTAAATCTTAAACTCTTGCAGCTTCCTGCTTTAATAAGTCCAGGAATTACATTAGTGATTTCTCCTCTCGTCTCACTTATCCAGGATCAGATCATGCATTTATTGCAGGTATGCACTCTTCACATATGTAAGTATGTAACCCTTTTTTTTTAAAATATTTGGCGACAACTCATACATTATATCTTTGGAGCAGGCAAATATTCCTGCTGCTTATCTAAGTGCCAATATGGAGTGGGCTGAACAGCAGGAGATATTTAGAGAGCTAACGTCTAGTCTGTGTAAATATAAACTATTGTATGTCACTCCTGAAAAAGTTGCCAAGTAAGTAGAAATCACTTTGTTTTTATGGATATTAAATATACTAATATGCTTGTTAACTGCGAACTTGCATCTATGTGCTTATAATGCATGATTTATATAATTTTATATTTAGTCTTATAGACTGATTGTCACGCCCCGAGACCGCTACCAATTTAGTCCGGTTCGGGCGCATCAAACAAACGCCGGACGGACAGCACCTCCTCTGTCCGCCCAAGGCTAAACAACGCGACTGTGTACAACAAGTGCCCAGAAAAACAACTTGAATACATACACAATCGAGCAACAACAGCGAGAGCATAACCAGTGCTAAACAATCAACAGCAAGCATCACAAGTAATAAACGAGTGAACGAAAGAGAGATACTAACTATTACAACCATTCAACTTTAATACATTTGATTAACTTTACATTTTTCCAAAACATAAACATAAAGTTTACAATTCTCCAACTCATCTCACCCTATACATCATCTACTCTCAAGTACATAGGGTAGCTCTAATACAAAAGGAAAGTAAGCTATCAACACTAGGGCGCTAAGCCCTAACCACGATCCTCGGCTGGCGCACTCGTACTCGGCCCTGCAATAAAGTGGGGTGAGAACTACGAATAGTTTCCAGTGGGTTCGGCCGCCGACTCCGCCGATCTCCCTACTAGATCTAAGCAGGCATAGGCAGATAGATAGATAGATAACTTGAAAGCGATAACAATAAGAAAAGTGCAAGTACTCTACCATGCCTTAATCCAGTATAATGGATGCATGCACTACATAGTAAAGGCTAACTACCACGCTACTATGTCCAACAACGATGCTATTCATTAAATCACCCAATTACTCGGCTAGCCCGTGGGCTCGCCCTCGATCTCACGTCTCAATTTCACGGCCCCCCCTTATAGGTGCCACATCTACTCGATCACACCGGTGAGGATCCGCTCACTCATCCGACTCACAATCTACTCTCTACAGGAAGGATCCGCTCACTCGCCCGACTCACAATCTACTCTCTACGGGGAAGATCCGCTCACTCGCCTGATTCACAACATAATCGTAGGTGAGGAACCGCTCACTCAAGGTGAGAATCTACTCACTCACCCGACTCACAACATAATCACAGGTGAGGAACCGCTTACTTAAGGTGAGAATCTACTCACTCACCCGGCTCACAACATAATCACAGGTGAGGAACAACTCACTCAAGGTAAGAATCTACTCACTCACCCGAGACCGTCTGCGGGGCCCAAAAAGGCTCACCCCACGGGACCCAAAAAGGCTATCCCTATCGTGTGACAACTCCGAAGCGCACGCTTGAGCGGAGCGACCGCCTACAAGCTTTGAACAGACATGTGAATATGATCAAATCCTCGTCACTGAGGATACCCCGCCACTATAGCCAACATCACTTGGGAACTAGTTCTTCCCTAAGTTTAACATACAATAAGTACTTCGCCTATACTCTACTTGTCATGCCACTTGTCAAGTTATTAACCTTATCTAGATGCCACTCGTTCTCGTGTTCAACTTTAACTAGATAACACTCGTTCTCGTTTAAGTGTTTCCAATACATTAATTGTACATAATCACTAGGTTGTCATTTACCTAGGTTCCGATCCATTATGCATCATCTCATTATAGGGTTACTAATCAACATCTCTCAATCCCATGCACACTAGGCTCAAGTGTTAAGCAAACAACATCACACTACCCCTAGCATACAAGAATATGTATCAACTAATCATGGACCCTATAATATATCATGCGCAATATGCAATTCGATCAACAATAATACTTAGACATAGGGAGCAGTTCAACTGCTTAGGGATGGTCACCACCCACCTTTTATAGCGTTCCGGTTGCTCGTCGTCACTCGTAATCGGCCTCCCGCGGCGCACGCCGCTCGGTTCGACCCAATCCACGCGCGACCACCGAACGACCTCCGATCCGCGATCCGGAAATTAAAGGTCTTCGATTTCTCGTTACGATACTCGGAATCCGATCCCGTGATTTACGGACGCCGCCTCGGCCCTCCAGGCGGAAACGAATGTCAGAAGGTTCTTTTTGCCAATAACTCCGTGCTCACTCGGCGAATCAGCAAACGACTGCGCCGATGGAATTGTAGGCCTAACAATCACATTTACATAGGGTTAATCGAGATCAAACCCTAACTTTTCACAAAAACCCTCACGGAGCCCTAGCTCGCAACTACGACGCAAACGTGCCGCAACAACCCTAGATTCAAGCATGGAACATCTATTAGGCATACTAGAGTTCCAACAAAACCATTTCTAGAGTCTAAAATTCAAACCCTAGAAATATACCATTAAAGGGTCTTGGAGCTTACCTCCAAAGCTTTCTTCAAGCTTGAAGAAGAAGGAGAAGATGATGCCTAGCCTTCTCCTTGCTTCAATCCTCACCAACTCCTCCTCCTTTCCCACCTCTTAAAGAGAGAGAAAGAGAGTTCTAGAGAGAGAGAGAGAGAGAGAGAGAGATTTATGGTTGGGAGAATGAGAAAGAGAGGGTCCTCTCCTCTTTATATCGCCCCCACTCATGTAACAAGTGCACTAAACCCCCTCAACTTTGCCATCACATGACAGCCCATTTTGGGCATTTTCGTGGTATGGGGTCCGGACCTTAAAGCTAGGGTCCGGACCCCGAGAGTTGGTAAACTCTGCAAAGTTGCAGACTGCAACTTCTCAAGCCCAAGAGGCTTTTCGCAGCTACGGGGTTCGGACCCTGCAGCTAGGGTCCGGACCTCGAGAGTGGTAAAACCTGCAAATTGCAGATCTTTGCAAACTCCAACTCTCCAAGGTCCTCCTCAATGCACTTTTCGCGTTTTTAACGCACTCGGACTTTCCGAAGCATACCAAGTCGACGATGTCGATTCCAAACGAAGTTCAACTCTCGGATTTTGAGAATTCACTTCCTTACACTGATAATTTCTATATTAAGTTCTTTGTCTAGAAGTACATCATAATGTATAACGACGATTATAGGGCTGTGATATGGGAGCACATCTTTTTTGTAATGCCCACACGATATACGATCAATCAAACAAGTACACATGGTCTTGAAACTCATTAACAGTAACATTCTTTTATCACCTTTTCTGCTTGAAATATTTAAATACCCTTGACCTTACAGAATCAATATGACGTTGCTTTATGTAATTAGTCTGTAACTTTTCCTACATGGTATGGGCTTTTATTAGAGAAAACCTCCTTGTTACAGAGATTTTATCATATTTTTACTATTGTCCATCAAGTGAATCTTTTAGAAACTAAAACTGATTTAGGACTACTTGTTCTCTATGTACTTTAGTATTTTTCTTTGAATAATCTTTGCTTGAACTAAACGAAGGTGCAATTGCACAAAATTTTGTCTTTGATGTTCAAACTAAGAAACATGTCTGACTGATGAAAAGGAATTTTTTGAGCTTGAGGTTTTGCATTTCTTGTACTTCTACATCGCCTATTACTGCTTCTATAATGAAGTCTTCTTTTAAGCTCTTTGTGCAAATCTTTGCACGTGAAATTCTACTATCCATTATGCCCAGTGAAATAAGCTTACGTTCCTTTGCTGTTCATTTTATAATAAGCTTATGTTTCGTTGCTGTTCATTTTATAAGACAAACGCTGCCTTCATAAAATTGTTTCACAAGCTTGCTAAGCTGTGGCTGTCCTAGTACTAGTTACATCTGAAACTGCTCCACCGGGCTTTGTGTTATACTAGTAGGCACTAGGGGTGACAAGTCCGTGTCTGTGTCAAGACAGGGTTGGACAATCATTAGGGATATTGAATGTTCACTGCGTTCGGATCAGGCTCATTATGTCTGACCTGGACCCGGTTAAAATCAAGTGTCCTGTTATGTTGGACCCTATTATGTTTGGACCCTATTTTAAGCCAATTTTTGGAAAACATAAAAAAGAACATGTATTAAATCAAAATTTAAATTAAAATTTGTGTATTCAATGTAAAAATATCGTAATCGTAGTGACACTTCATATGTCTTTTAAATATGAACTAATATAATTTTATTCCACTATTTGAACTATTAGTGCGAAACTATGTTGTCAAGAATTCGTGTCGTGGCCCAAAGTCATGCCGCGTTACCGGCACACTACGGCATAGTGCTGCCGTGCCGTGCCTTGCCAATGTGTGCCGTTTGACAAAGTACTTTTGTGTGCTGACATAATTTGGCATAAAATATTTATTTCTTTCACACTAGTATATTCTAATTGCTCTTAGTTTGTGTTGTGTCATCGGAAAGGGGATTGTATCACGTTGATATCCTATCGGCACGGTACAGTACGGCGGGGCATGTCCATGCCGTTAGGGACTAAAAAATTTTTGCAGGTTGTTGATCGGCTTTTTTGAATTTTTAGTCTGGATCCGACTTGAATTTCAGCGCAAACAATACTTTGTCCGGACCTGGTTTTTTGGGTGGAATTGTTTGTTTAGATGTGGTTAATTTTCAGGACAGATTGAGTGGGCCAACTGGTTTGGGTTGTATTTTGCTAATTCTAGTCACCACTGTTCTTGAGATATGCATTTGGTAAAACAAACTTGGCGATGAACATTTGGTAAAAATTTGGGGAGGGGGGGAATCTTGTTAATGCACATTTCTAGTTGAGAAGGTTGATACACATTGGTAGAATATTTCATATTTACAACTGTACTATAGTATGTTAGGCACCTGAAAATTTTATAATTTGCGATGCATTGAGTACCAAGAAGTTGGAGATATCTGTTTTCTTTTACATGAGATCTGCTTACAAAATA
Source organism: Ananas comosus (assembly GCF_001540865.1). Lineage (NCBI taxonomy): Eukaryota > Viridiplantae > Streptophyta > Magnoliopsida > Poales > Bromeliaceae > Ananas > Ananas comosus. The sequence goes on from NC_033640.1 coordinate 1,751,671, forward strand.
TGATGTTAAATATTATGTTGAAGCACAGGAGTGATGCTTTGTTGAGACAATTGGAATCTTTGCATTCACGGGGATCGCTTGCTAGAATTGTCATTGATGAAGCTCATTGTGTCAGCCAGTGGGGCCATGATTTTAGGCCAGATTACCAGGTTCTAGTGATCACACCCTAATTCACTAGCTTCAAAAGCCTTTCAATTATATGTTATTTCCATGCCAAATCCTAATTTTGTATATGCCAAAAACTTAATTGGTTCCATATATTTAGTTAAAGTGGCTCTCTTTGAAAAAATTATCTAATATTAAACCAACAGCCTCCCTGAATTGGGTTGGGCTCCCATATTAACATAAAGGTATTTATGTAAGAAACTGTGCTTTCCTGTGGTACATACATGAAAATTCAAAATTTACAGGGTTACAAGTGTAAATAGATGATTTTGTAGATATATATATATATATATATGTAATATTTTCTTACATAAGTTTGTTCAACCAATCAGGGGCTGGGTATTTTGAAACAAAAGTTCCCGAGTACTCCAGTTTTGGCTCTAACTGCTACAGCAACAGCTAGTGTGAAGGCAGATGTTGTGCAAGCTCTTGGACTTGTAAATTGCATTATTTTCAGGCAGAGCTTTAATCGCCCAAATTTATGGTGAGTGTGCTGACAGACTTTTTCAGTGTTTTCTTTCTAAGAATCATGACTGGGATATTTTGGGAAAATTGCAGACATCACCTATAATTTCACGTATCCCCTCCAAACATAGAAAATATCATACATGCCCCTTTTAGAGACACAAATCTTCGAAATACTCAAGAATGCCTTGTCACTATCATTAATGCCCTTGAAGATATGCTTCTGATAATTCATAAATACCTTCATAAATGGGCGTTTATGATAGAATATGCATCTTATAAGGGTATTTGTGATATTTTGATGTTTTAATGGTTATATATGATTTCTTAAACTTTTGATGGATACTTTGGAAATTGGCACATGAATTCTACAGGTATTCTGTTATGCCCAAGACAAAAAAGTGTCTCGAAGACATTGACAAGTTTATCAAGGAAAATCATTTTGATGAATGCGGTATTATATATTGCCTTTCGAGGATGGACTGTGAAAAAGTTGCTGAGAAACTACAGGTCTTGAATATTGAAGTACTTCTGACTTTTTAGAAATATTTATAGTTGCTTTGAGGTTTAATGCTGTTCGATTTCTTGAATTTTAACCTAAAATTGTTTTGAATTCTTGTTTAAGGAGTCCCATTTGGGCTTCAATGCTTGGTATCTTTACATTGTAGTTTCTTGTAATATAATTATGCTAGCTTCTCTTCCTTCGTGTAATCTGACCAAAGGACAATAAGTGACCAAGTCGATTGTATCAACAAGCAGATGAAGGTAATTAACCTTAAAATGAGAAGAACTTCTAATAAGAAAACTAAAATAAGTCTTAAGCTTAAAAATAATTTGTAAGAAAATCCTTTGGATCTAAAATGGAAACTGTAAATTTACCTAAAGGCTAAAGGGCTTTGCTACAATAATTTTTTTTTTTTTTATGTTGTATTATAGACATGCTATAAGCTCCTCAGTTCTCTCCTACAATGTTATGTGTACACTTTGCAGTTTCCACTCTTCAGAGAACTAGGATGAACTCTGTTACCAACTCCATCCCGACAAGAGCAGCTAATATTATAAAGATACATTGAACTATAAAATTATCTATCAGTGATTAATAGGTGAAAACTTGCATGCTTTTCTATGTTCGAAAGAAATGTAATGACAATATTAAGTGTTTAATTCAAGTTTCAAGAAGTACACCATATCGTCTAATATCCTTCGAGTTTACAATGTATTCCATGTAGTCTAATTGCTACCTAATATCCAGCTTAATTAAACAGAATTTTTTTTTTTGGGTCTTATAGGAATATGGACACAAAGCATCATTTTACCATGGTAGTATGGATCCTGCTCAGCGAGCTTTTGTTCAGAAGCAATGGAGCAAAGATGAGATCAATATAATCTGTGCAACAGTTGCTTTTGGAATGGGTTAGTTAACTGTAGCACCTATTTTTGAGATATTTATTCCCTGAAAACTCTCATTTTCATCTCTGCTGCTGCAAAACTTAACATCTTTCATATATACCCTGTACTAACAAAATGCCCCTCTAAAGAACTTTTACAACAACAAGCCAATTGATATGATGACTTCCCAGCCTAATGTAATTATGTAAGGATACCTTATGGAAGAAGAAGCTGCATCTTTGAGGGTATCTGAGAAATTCAAATTTTACAGGGGATGTATATGTAAATAGATAAATTTTTCTGGGATATATATTTAGAAACTCGACTTATAATTCTTTTTTTTTTTCTCAAACTGTGGAGCAAAGAAGTCACATACTAATATATGAGTTTCAGGTATAAACAAGCCTGATGTCCGGTTTGTCATTCATCATTCGCTTCCGAAATCTATTGAGGGTTATCATCAGGTAAATTTGCTTATTTTCTTTGAGGTTTGAGTAATGCACATCTTAAAGAAGATTGGGATGACATTGAGAGGTTTTACATGTTTTTTCTTTTCGTTGTTTTAACATCTTATAGGAGTGTGGGCGTGCTGGTAGAGATGGTCAACGTTCATCATGCGTTCTATATTACAACTATAGTGATTATGTAAGTCACTGCATTCCAGTGTGCTTTTAGTTACTTATAACATGGTAAACTTCGTGCTTTTTTGGTCTTGCTTCTGAAACAGCTTCTTTACTTCAAGAAACAATACTTAGCTTGTGTTGAACAAGTTGCATGGCACTTCTGCTGTGGTTCTGAGCTCTAAAGCAGCAGCTCCTATTTGAAACGTCTGCTGCTGCATTTGGAAAGATCTTGTGGAGATTTTATAAAAAAGCTGTTTGTGCTTTTTTGAATAGCTCTTGTGAAATGACTCTTTGAACAAGCTCCAGCTAGGACCAACGGGCCCATTCCATTTGTGGCTATCTAATCTTTTCTCTTTTGTATTTTGAATTTGCAGATTCGTGTCAAATATATGCTTAGTCAAGGAGTTGTAGAGCAAAGCCCTCTCACTTCTGGATCAAGAGGTGCCTTTTCTGCCAGCAGCGATCGGGTGTTTGAGACGAATATTGAGAATCTCTTGCGCATGGTACCTCAAATAAATTGATCTTAGTTAGCAAAATAGGATTATTGACTAATGGGTGAATGACACCACTAATCTCTGAACAAAGTTTCACTAAAGATCATTGAACTTTAATTAGTTATTTAGTTGCAATGAAGTCGCTGAACTTCAATGTTCTTTTCGTTTGGGCCACTCCGTCAACTTTTCTTTAACTTCCTGAACGGATGAATGGTTTGGTAACTGACTCATTTTGCTGCCTCATCTCCAAGAGATGACGCGGTAACTGATCAACTGTAGTGTCTTCATCATCTCCTGGAGATGACGCAGCAGCTGAATTGGTCGCCGCATCATCCCTTAGGGAAACCTAATGGGGTCTGATGGAGTCGCTTGATTGAAACACAAAAGTGAAGCCCAATGACTCAATCATTTTGAAGTTCATTAAACTAAGTGAGACTTTGTTATATATTCAGTAATTGATGATGTAATTTTCTTATTGATTATTTAGCATTCTTTGCTATTAACTATTTGATTATTTACAATTATAGGTTAGTTATTGTGAAAATGAGGTGGACTGCAGACGTTTATTACAACTGGTCCATTTTGGTGAAAAATTTGATCCTGCAAACTGCCGGAAGACCTGTGATAATTGTTCAAAAATGGTTAGCTGCACTGAGAAAGATGTCACTGATATTGCAAGGCAGCTGGTTAGAGATAAAATTATCTTATATCTCCCCTTTTATGCACTATGTTTTCAAATTATTCCTTGATCATTTAATTATTGTTTATGCCAACTGACTAATTTCTTTCAATTTTAACTTCTTTCAGGTTGAGCTAGTGTTATTGACTGGCCAGCAGTGGCCAACTGATTAATTGCTTTCACTTTTACTTCTTTCAGGTTGAGCTAGTGTTATTGACAGGCCAGCACTACTCAACATCTCACATTCTGGAAGTATACAGGGGTTCGATGAGCCAAATTGTAGGTACCTTTCTAAGTATTAAAGTGCACATGTGGCTGCTTGTGTTTTATTTTTGCTTTTTTCTCAAGTTCTCCGAGGTTAAATGCACATAGGAAGGATCTTTAATATTACTGTTGAACATAAAAGAAACAAGAAAAGAAAGCCCAAGAAAAAGCATATGCCCTAATTTTGTTCACAGAATACATGCTATGGTATGAACCACCAATGCTGTTCTGTATCGTATAGGTCAAGAAACACAGACATGATGCCCTTAGTCTTCATGGAGCTGGAAAGCATCTAGCCAAAGGCGAGGCTTCGAGAATAATACGCCATCTAGTTATTGATGATATTCTTGTGGAGGACATCAAGAAAAGCGACATTTATGGATCTGTATCTTCGGTCTTAAAGGTGATTAAATTCAGTATCTTACACTTTCTATTTGTTTGACCTGCCATCTGAATAGCTTCTTTACGCCAAAAAAGCAGAATCTTTTAGAGACCAATCATTGGCCAAAAATTGAAATAAGCTTCTGAGGCCATGAAAGCGGAGGCTCCATTTGAAGCTTCTGCTTCTGCTCTAGCAAGAAGCTTGAGGATTTAGTAAAAAAAATTGTTAGTGCTTCTTTGAACAGCTCTGTTCAAGCCCTATGTAATCCATAGCTTTTGCATTGCAGAATTGGACATTGTTCTCTCTTTTCTTATAGCGCAAAGTATTATTTTGTACTTCTGTATGCAGGTTATTATTTTGTACTTCTGTATGCAGGTAAATCAAACTAAAGTTCAAAGACTTCGATCGGGAAATCAAGCCATCATTATGAGGTTTGACATTTTTCCTTTAAAATAAGCCATCATTTTACATTGTGCCAGCAGCAGAATTTTTAGTAATATTTCTAGTTGTATGTTCTTTCTGTTAGCTAGTTGAAATGTTCTTTTTATCTATGTTAGCATTTCCTATAGAAGTTAATAGATCAACAACTGGTGTCTCTCCCTATATCGAACTGTAATTATAACTTATACGTTATTCGTAAATTTTCTTTTTTTTTTTTCATTTTTAGTTATAATCAACATGCTTTCTTTGTTTTGTTTTTTTTCTTTTTTCTAGTTTTTACTTAAAACTTAACTATTTAGTGCCTCTGCTATCTATTTCTGCAATGTTTAGAAATTTATGCTTGCTTATGATTCTTATTGCTTTTTCAAGAAAGGCTGAAACTTCGGTGAGTTATAATAAGGAGGAAGTGACAGATCACAAAGATCTGGGAAGATTTTACTATGCAACTTTAGTCATCATGATTTTTTCTATTTTAGGGGAAAAACCAACTTGAAATTCACAAAATGATTGGAAGCACCAGGCAGTGGCTTCTAAGTTTTCTTCCTCATCTTTTTCTTTCAGTAGCTTTTAATTTTTTAGAATTCCACTTCCATCTGTATTCAACTATTTATTGATTTCCGGCATTTAAGGAAAACCTCAGCTGGCCTTCTTACTGGAACTTGATTTGAGATGTTGATGGTTGCTGAAGCTATAATTTAACCTTGATTTCTATTTATGTGAAGTTCTAACTAATTGATTTCACTCTGCTACTTGATGACAACTAATTAATTTGAAATATCTCCTATGTTGCAGGTTCCCTGCTCCTACAAAGGCATCAAGAACTAGCAAATCTGATATTACGCCAGCAAAGGGTTCATTACTTCCAGAAATGGCATGTCCCCAACAAAGTGACACGAATGGCCAAGCACAAAATGAAATAGACCTGGTATTTGTTACTGTCAATATATTAATGAACTAAATATTTTATTTCTGATGTGGTTTTTGCATAAATATCCAACTTTTTTTCAAGTTTGCAACTCAGGTCCGTGGGAAATTTTATTTTGTATGTTGAAATGCTCCTAACACTCATGGTAAATTCATGTATGAGAGTTCCAGCTGAGAGCATTTGAGTCTGTGCGATAATATTTTTATTCAAAATTATGACAACAACAAAGAGCAATGCTACATGTACACCCACAAGTGGGTGTAAATCTTACACCCCTTCCATCCATGGGCCATAAACTCCCTGCTAGTTTTATCACTTTCCATTTTTTTAGTACTAAAAATCCAACAACAGTTGTCTCAACACTTAGATGAGAAGGTTATAAGATTTACTCCCCACTTTTGGGTGTACACTTGTATTTCTCAACAACAAAAAGTATGATAGTGTTGCAAAATCTAGAAAAGATTGGACAGTTGTGCAAAATGACCTTCTGACACTTCTCTATTTAAATCATAAGTTTATTCTTTATCTGTGTAGAATCTATCAGCTAAACTATATGCTGCTTTACGCATGCTTCGAACTGTGCTTGTCAAAGAAGCTGGTGAGGGTGTTATGGCTTATCACATATTTGGGTAGGCATTTTTTCTTCAATTATTCCCATTTCATTTGGGTTCTTTTATGCACACCCTGCAAAAATTTGGATTAATACCCTCTATGAAGTTGGTATTTCATGCATGCCCCTCAAAACCTTGCTTATTTGCATGTGTGCCGTCCCATGGGTATCTACATCAAAATCAGGTGTATCATTGTAAATATTTTTTTTGATACAAATGACCCTGGAGAGACATGCACGGAAATTAATAAGATTTTCATGTACATGCAAAAACGCCAACTTTGCAGGGGTATCCATGCAATTATACTTGTTTGAATGGTATGTAGGCAAAAAACCCTTTCTTTCTAATAGCATAAAAGTGTTTCTGAAAGCTGAGATACCTGATTTTCCATTGTCAGAAATGCAACACTGCAGCAGATTAGCAAAAAAATTCCAAGAACCAAAGAAGAGCTTCTTGAGATAAGCGGCATTGGCAAGTAAGTAACTAACTCTTTAAGTGAAAACACTTTGCTCGCTGCTAGTAAAGGATGAATCTCAATTCTTTCGTGATATTGCGATTTTAGTCCCTGAACTTCTAAAACATTTTATTCCATGAACTTTTCTATATCTTGCAATTACACCTCTGGTTCTATCAACCGTGCAGCATCTGTTTAAGTCAGTCGCTCTGCACATGACTCCTCTCCGGTAAAATGATCATTTTATCATCACGAAAAAAAAAAAGAAAATCTTAAAAGAGAGTTTTTTTTTACAGAAAAAGGTAAAGTAGTCATTTTACAGGAGAGGCCAAGTGTACAGAACATGGTTTAATGGATGTCGGACAGAGAGAGTCTGGGATACAATTCCAAAATGTAGGTATATTTATGAACTAAAAATGTTTATGTCAAAAGTTTGGAGGACTAAGTCTAAATGTCATGGATGCAAGAATTTCCGTGCCGGTCAGCATGGTGGCATGGTCAGGATGTGCCACTTGTGTTGCCCGTGCTGATAATCTTGTGCTTCTTGTGTTGCATATAAAAAAGAGGGTCGGTGTGGAGCTGTGCTAGTGTGCCGTGCCGTGCCGTGCCGTGCTGTGCCGATGTTACACTGGCACACCTCATGCCAGTGGCACGACAGTCCCTGCACAGAATTGCGGGGACTGTTCATACATTAAATTCACAAACTAAGCTCTTTTCTGAACACTTCCTTCCATAAATACATACTAATGTAAATTATTATTTAGAGCAAAAGTAAATAAGTATGGAGATCGCGTGATTGAAACCATAGAGTCTACCATTAAAGAGCACCAAAAGGCAAACAAGAACAACAGTAGCAGCGGCAGCAGCAACGAGAATGCCGAGGCAATGAAAAGGAGAAGACAATCAAAAACCATCAATTCAGATAACAATGATGACGATTTTGCCGAAAGCACAGTTCAATCCAAAAAGCGCGCAACAAAGATAAAGAATGCCGAGAAGGGTGTCTCGGATTCTATTGGCATATCAAACTACGATGATCGATGCATCGATATCGATTTGGATGGCTACGACTCGACAAATGATGAATCGAATCAGAACCTTCAGAAGAATCCTTCTGGTAGGGTTTTGCCTCGGTGGTCAAAGCCGGGAATCAAGGGCAATAGCCCTATCGGTAACTTATTTGAGGAATATGCATTCAAGAAGTAGTTGAAAGTACAAGAAAGTGCTGATCTAGTATTTTCCGGTGGATTCACATTTTAGCTGGAAAGTGTTTCTGTCCAATTTAAAGCTACCACCGGAAGAGAGATATGAAGAAAAAAGAGATACGCGAAGTAACTTTTTTCTTCTTTTTGTTCACTTTTTTTGCCCTAGCTTTGCTTGTACTACTTTCGATAGAAATAGGAATTTAAGTCGGATAAAACTTTACATGATGAGGATTGATCACTCAGGAAAAAGGAATTGTATATATATAGTTCTTGTAATATTTCTTGGAATGTAATCAAAGATATATACAATTTTTGTAGTGCTTGAAAAAAAAAGGGGTTAAAATTTAGCTCCACCATAGTAAAAGACGGGAAGGAAAAGATACGCATCTTTATTTTCTTGACCTGGCTTCTGTTACCACTTACTCTACTTCAAAAAGTAATATTCAAAGTATTGACGAGTAAAGTTTAGAGCTTTTACTGTGGATAGAATCTGAGACGAGCTTTTGCACCTCAGATTGAAGTAACTTTTAATTTAGTGTTTCTGCTTCTACTATAATAAGTTGGAGAGATTTTGATGAAAATGATGTCTCCTTCAAACAGCTTGGGCCAAATCTAAAGTCTTTAGTGGATTGCAATGATTATTCAATTGTTTTAGGACAAAGAAGGTTCTTGTCAAAATTTGTTCTATTGAATTTGTCCATCTTTGACCATGTAAGATAGCAACATAATTGTTTTCATAGATCATTTGGTTTTTTAATAATATGCTTGAAATTTATCCTTCGCAATAACCACTTGGCAACAGGTAAGCGTGAAAGTGGTTAGGATAAACTCTGATCGAATCCGACAGTGGATTTGATAGGATATGAATATGGATGTCAAAATTTAGCATTCGATATATATTTACTTCCGAAATCACATATGAAAAAAAAAGGATGCGAATACAATTTCGTAAAAAATCTGATTGTATTTGACTGTTTTCGTCCCTAAGATATAAGAGGGATGTTAATATATATTGTAGAGGGCTAAAGTGGTTTTGTATCATATGTTTTGTTTATTTTACTATAATTTCATATTAAAATTGCATTTATATTTGTTAAAATATTAATTTTTATTAAATAAAACATAGTTATACAAAATTTGAATATAAATGTGAATCTTTAATTGCATTGTGTGTTTTATTCGCGCTAATTTTAGATCATATTTTTATATGCATATTAAAATATATTATCCGAATAGTATTCAAATACAAATCCGACTTGATTTGGATTCGTTTTTAGCGAATATGGTAACAAAAATTTAGCATCCGACACATATCCGCATTCAAATTACCATTCGAAGAAAAATATGGATACAGATATGGTTTTGTCAAAAATCAGATCGTATTCGACTGTTTTCACCCCTAAAAATAAGTCAGGAGTTTTAGCCCCCATTTGTGTGTTTAAATGAGTATTTGAGCCCTCGGCTCCAATAAAATAAAGAGGGAGAGAGAAAAAAAAAAGTACAGCTACAACTAAAAAAGAGTGTAATTTTAAAAAACAAGTTAGTTTTTCTTAGAACCGAATAGGCGGAAAAATGGAAAAAAGAGTTTTTCATGATTTTTTTTTCTCAATTTTTTTTTTTCCATACTTTTCTAAGTAACCAAATAGCCCCTAAGATTTATTAACTCTGTTTTTATTTTCATTAAAAAATTTTTAAAAAAGAAAATGCTAAGATTAGTGAAAAATAGCCTTTGGATTACAACCTATTTTGGATTATAAATCCAAAATAAATAATTCTTTCATAGAAAGTTCTTGGGATGGGGCCTAAGAGCTTTGATTATTTAAAAAAAAGGTAAAACTTCAAACACCGCCCCTGTGGCTCAGCGCATTCTCACTGTAGTACCTTGTGGTTTAAACTGTATCTCTTTTGTATCATGCGATTTTATTTTTCTCTTTTTGTTATCTCCTCCGTTAATTTTTCTGTTAAATCAATGAGAAAGTCAAAACCACATGGTATTAAAGTAAAAATTTCGTAAAACACAGAATACTAAGGTGAATATTTAATAAACTATATGAGGTATTTTGAAGTTTATTTTCTATATATTGTAATGCAGAGTTAAAGAAGTGGATAACGAAAAGAAAACAACGAAAGCACGGGGTACTAAAGTGATGCACACTTTAAACTATAGAGTATTAAAGTGAGAAAGCGCTAAATCACAGGGGATATTTGAAGTTTTTCCTTAATATATATAAATATATATATAGAGTGCGTCTGGTATGCTTATGGAAGCACGAAGCGCTCCGTGCTTTCACTTTGTTTTCGATGTTCGGACTTTCGAATCGACGATCGGCTCCGTTAGACTTGATCTAGAGTATTTGAAGTATNACATTAGTGCTTGTAAGTTTTTAGCCTTTAGATTAAAAAATATGTGGTTAGGATGATGTGGGCCCCTTAGGGTTGAGTGGGTGGTTGGTTGAATAGTATAATCTAACGAGTGTAAATGATCAACAGTGCTGATCTAACGGTTAAAAACCTACAAGCACAAAGTGATTGGTGCTTTTACAAGCACCATAGCCGGACTCATATATATATATATATAGAGTGAGGCTACTATGCTTCTGGAAGCACGGAGCCTTTCGTGCTTCCAGGTCATTTTTGATGTTGCGGCTTTCGAATCGTCGATCGGCTCCGTTAAACTTGATCTAGAGTATTTGAAGTACCTAGAAAATAAATTTTGCAATTTTTTGATATCATTTGTATAGTGAACTAAGGGGCTCAAAATCAACGGTGAAAAATAAAAATCTTACAAAACGTGATAATATGACATTAAAATTTTAGATCAAAGATATTGATCTTGTTTTATATAGTATAAAGAATTTTCTATCAAAATTTCATGTGATTTGGATATTTCTACACCGTTAAACTTGCAAACTGCTCACCACGGCCAATAAAATTATTGATTTTGAGTCCCTTTGATCACTAGGCAAATGATATCGAAAAATCATAAAATTTATTTTCTAGGTACTTCAAATATTCTAGATCAAGTTTAACGGAGCCGATCGACGATTCAAAAGTCGCAACATCGAAACGATCTGGAAGCACGGAAGGCTCCGTGCTTCTAGAAGCATAATAGCCTCACTCTATATATATATATATAGAATTAGGCTGGAATACTATTAATAGTAAAATGCTCTTTTTGCTATCAAGTTTTTAACCCTTGGATGAAAAATTGTAGGGTCAGGATGATATTAGTTGGCTAGAGTTGA